>NW_008704502.1:1823019-1895519 GCF_000326865.2 Helobdella robusta
TGATCATGATGTAAGGAAAGTTGGATCCAAATTCCAAAAAGAATTTTTTGTATTAAAAGAAAGTTATACGGTATACGTTTCATTTATAAACGGTTTTATGACAATTACGTCAATGCAGTGAACTTTATTTTAATCAACATTAAACGCGCTAACGAATCCCATTCCATGCGAATGTTTAACAACGGCAATTTTTCATCGTCTTTCAGAGCACAAAAACAGTTTTAAAACTTTAATTTGTTTGTTCATTATTTCAATTGAAATGGTTTAAAATATTTTACTTGCATAAATTGAGACCACGAAGAATGCATTAAATTTTACATCGGATTAAAATAAATGCAGAAGAAAAAGAAGAAGAGACTGCAAGAGAATGAACAAACATTGACACGATGGAGGTCGTTGGCGTCCATGACAGTCCCTTGGAAGTACTCCACCTGGGTCAGGTGGCGTTTGAACAAGCCCTCCAGCTCCAAATCTGGCTCTTTTCTGTTTTTCAAAACAAATAAAGAGGTTGAACAAGTTGAAAAATCATTTGAATAATTTTATGACATAATAAATAACTGAATTTTTAATTATAAACGGCAATAGAAACATAATGAATCGATTTCACGTTTTTGGGAGAAGAAATTTTTTTAAAATTATTCCATCTCAAAGGTATGAACTACAGAGTAACCTGTTCATTATAACAAGAACGACGCCCATGTCCTCCCTATCTTTGTGCAGAAAGTCCGACATGAAGTTCGTGACCGACTCATACGTTATGTGGCCACACAGTACAATGTGTCTACGGGATGTAGTTAAAATTAGAACACTTATTGTTAAGAATAAATGGCAATAAGTGAGTTGGCTCTTATGGTAAATATTGAGAAATTTAATGAATGAATGTCTAAATGGTGTGCGATTTAAGTTGTTCTGTGGATTTCTAAGGTGCATATTCTAACGGTTGGTTGTTAGAAGCTGCTTTGGCTAATAAGCTCTCAACGGAGTTCGTTGTGGTAAAGTGTACAAAAAGCACTAGAATAGATTTGTTAAAATGATGAAAATAAAGAAAAAACTTGAACTGAAAAGATTTTAAACGAGATTTATACGAGATTTACAGTGAAATGAAAAAAATGAATCCATAAGCTAGCATGTTTTATGATAAAGAAACAGTGATGAAGCAACAAATTTTATAGCGACTTGATATGTAAATAATATTGATTAGTAGATGTAGAAAATGATATAATGATATATAGATCTATATTTAAATTGAGAAATAACCATACAAAAATATACATACAAAAAACTACAGATTGGAAGTGAAGTCCTAGATTTAAACGAATGGTTAATAGATCAAAAGAAACGCGGTTCCAGACCGATAAATGTATGCGGAGTGCAATTTCTTGTTACAATCACAAGTCAGTACAATGGGCATCTCATCATTATTGCTATTAATATTAATGTTGTAGCTTTTATTATTATTGCCATTATTTTTATTACACTTATTATTGTTATTACCATTATTATTATTACTATGGGATTCTGATATTAACAGCAGCTGGGTAAAAGAGAGTAAGAGAATGTCAACAAACACGTCTGAAATGGCGGTAAAGATAGATAGAATGGTACAAGAGGTTGAAGGTTATTGACATGGTTTATACTCCTTCGTCAAGAGTGATGAATAGTTCTTTAAAATTCAAATATGTCTGAAACTGTTGCCAGAACATTGGAAGGGATGTAAAAGGAAATGTTAATGTTATTAACGTGGATAAATTTTGTTTTATAAATTTTTTGATTTGATGAAATAAATATTTAAATTTGTACATATCTTCAAAGAAAACGATTAGAGAGTTGTGATGGAATGGTTTTAGAATTTGAAAAATTTTGACAATTTTATTACAAATTAGGCCGTAGAAAATAGGCGATAAAGAATCATTAAAGAAACAAATTGTTATTCCAAACCAGAAAATATTTAGCTCATCATAAATGAATGAGGAAAAATCTCCAGAAGCGAAAGTAAAATAAATAAAACCACGGCGCAGAAAAAAGATACAGAAATGGGTTACATCTTACGCGGGTAACTTATATCACAAACTAACAATATTGTTAAACATTTATATCATTGCTATGTAAACTACATCGAAAAGCATTGCATTCTTTCTACATACCAAAGTAATTTTTTTTCACACGCGCGCACACGCACGCATACACACACATAAATATATAATTACAGAATGAGACAAACCAACAAGTAAACAAACAAACGAACAAGCAAACAAATGAAAAACAAACGAACGAACGAACAAACTCGGTTTAAAAACAAACAAATGAATGCGAATGAAAATCAATGCCTCCAACTGAAACATTATAGTGGCGAGGATTCTTATGTAAGTTGTTTCTGCCGTTGGTGGCGTCGGGTATGATGATAACAGTGATGAGTGACAATGAGGTGATCAAAACTCATGATGACGATTCGGATGACGATGATTACGATAATGATTATGATTGTGATAATGATGATATGACGAAAACTGTAGATAGTGACGCAGATAATAATAAAGATGACGATGACGATGACGAATTTAGGTGATAAACCGATATCCAGTAGACGACCCGCTGGATCAGACTAACGATCGTCGATCATGTTTCAAATTATTTTTCCATTTATACTTCAAATTATCTTTCTTATCGTGGCTGGTCTTAATTTCAATATCAAAAGTAAATAAATAGTAGAGAGAGAGAGAGAGAGAGAGAAAGAGAGTATTTTCAATTTTTTTAATTCTAGATCTGGATTATCTTGAAATTGTTTGTTTTTGAACTCTTTAATAAAATCATACATCTCTATTATTATTACATATATATTTGAAATAATCTTCAAATGGTCACATACCTCTCAATGATATCTTAATGACCTCTCAATGACCTCAAACTGACCTATATAAAGAAAAAAAAAGTTCACTGACTTTTTTCCACCTTCAGTTTTGTAGGCCCCTCCATATTTGCTTCTCGTTCCCAGAATGTCCATTATCTCTGGAATGAAGCTAGCAAACATGGCCTAATGGTGATGGTGAATGATGGTGATTTAGATATGATGATGATGACGATGATGGTATGGTGATGATGATGATGATGACGATGATAAAGAAGAAATAATGATGGAGGGAAGGAAGATGGCGAGATGATGAAAGGATATTATGAAGTGATGATGTTCACAACAGCTGATCGCAAAAAAGCAGGAAATCAAAGAAGACTATGATGTAGATATTTATAACTAGCTAAAGTAACAGGAGTAAAAATAATATTGCCAATGTTGCAACTGAAAGAACATGAAGATACATTTCGTGTTATCGTTTGAAAATAAGTTTTCAGTGTAGTTTTGACTTTAATATTTGACCTGAAAACAAATCACTTGTCAACAATTTGCTTGCAACATTGGGTAAATTTGATAAAAAAATTAAATTTATTAGGTCTTTAAATCAAACTTTTTCATCCATGTAAAAATTAAATCGGCCTAATAGGGTAAAATTATTTCCAACCATGTTTGAAGATAATTTTTCATTTGAAGTTCAGAAACAAAATTAAATGCATACTATTGAGCATTATTTTTTTAACAATGTTGATATTTAGGACATGTTTCAACAAACGCTCGCGACTGAAATTAAATAATTTTAAGATTTAACAAACATCTCTCTGCATTTATTGCACTGTAACCTATTTCATTTTAATTATTACTAAACTAAACAATGTTTAAAAACATCATGAATATTGTCATATCTGTTGGTATTAATGCTATGACAAATGAATCGTTGTTACGATCAATTAAATGTATTATTATCTATGTAAAGTGAACACTTTTTACAAAGTTGAAACATAATAAAATAAATAATAGATGATAGTATGCGTTCGGTAGGAATAAGATTTTCTCAGTGTACAATCAATCATATGAAGAATCCATAGATACAAAATGGATAATCTTCAATTTGTAACTTCCAAAAATAGTAAACTATGTTAATTACTAATTGAAATACTTTATCCTGTAACTAAAACTACTAATTTTAAACAGTAATCTGAGTAGATTTTGGTAACAATTTACATTTCTAAGCAATCAGATTACAATAACTACTAACGAAGCAATTTTATGCAAGTAAAAAGTTTATACTAACTAATTACCCAGATTTGAAGGTAGTCAAATTAGTATTTCTAATAACTTTTTCAAATTTTAAAACTACCATTTACTTAGTTTTTTCAAGAAGTAGTCAGATTGCAAAACAGATTAGCATATCTCGTTACTTTATCGCGTTATTGTCGCATCAATCACTCATCGCCGTGCATTTGCTGAGTGCCACATGCGAACGAGTTTCAAACAAACATACAAATAAAACGAACGACAAATCTAGATACAAAACAAAGAAAAACAAAACATACACGAGGTGAAAAAATCTTTAATGACGTGTGCATCCACTATTTAAGATTAAGTATTTTCTATTTCAAATAATTTCACGTGTAACTTTCAATTTTGGTTGGAATTTTGATTTTGAAAAAAAAATCATTTTAAGTGGCGTGATTTTCAATTGAAAGAAAAAAGATTTACCCCATATCAATCGATTGAATACATTTTACAACAGGATGATTCGACCGTGCCAATACCAAGTTAGTTCATTATTTCCAATTTTATAAGTTCATCATTCAGCCTTTTTATTAATGTATCAAACTTGCTAAGAATAGTTGTCTTTAATCACTTGATATTATGTGGCGTAATTGGAATTTTTCAGAGTTGTAAAAATGTTTGTTTTTTGAATTTCAATTACGATTTGCAAAAGTATTTAACACTGGAGAATAAAATATTGAATACAATTTCAGATATTTAAAGTTTGTGGTAAGAAACAGCTGAAATGTGACCAAAAGAAATTTTGTTTGTTAACCATGTTTTTGATCGAATCATTGGCTTCAGCAGTTGATAAGAAGTATGGAATGATAGGAGAGTTGCCAACTGTTTCACTTCACTTATGATGTTCATTTCAAGATTGTTCTGAACGATACTCATTGTCGTGCTTACGAGGTTTGTCGAATCATCGTCTACATATTTTAAAAATAATTTTTTACACAAATTTTTTAAATGAGATATAGTTTTAAACTTTATTCGTTTAAATAATCTTTCATCAATACGTAGGATATAGCAGTTATGGATTCGTTGGGTTAGTATGCAGGTTATTTTTAACAATATAAATTTAAAACTATAATTTTCTATTTTTTCGCACGCAGATAAAAATCCAGACTTTTTGTGTATCTTTGTTATAATTTTTTCATCAAATTATAAAACTTATATATTAATAAATGAAATTTTAGACATTTTTCATTAAGATGATTTTATCGAATTTAGCCAATAGTTTAAATTTGACCCTGAGCAAATCCTGCAACTTCCCATTCACCTTCAACGGTGGATTGTTCTACTCTTGTTCCAACTCACTACCTGGCATCAACAATCCTTGTGCTCTCTACATGTGTTTCACTGCTGACAGGCAGTTGTCCATCTGTCTTGATCCTTAAGGTTATTGTTACAATACTTTTATTACAAAATAAGGAATTAAATCATGGTGAATATATTCAGTAAAAAGATGAACTAAGTATATCAAAAATTATCCGAATTATTATCTCTAATGCGCAATGATTGTAGTTCTATCATACACCCGCCTACAGCGCTGCCAATGAAACAATCCTGTTGGACATTCCAACGTTTGCCAACTCAACTCCTGTCACGTCTGTCAATGGATGGATTGTCATTCAGCAGAGGATTGATGGCTCGCAGAGTTTCAACCTAAGTTGGAATGAGTACAAGGTATTTGGTATACTAAAGTTTTTCCCTAAATATTTGTTAAATTTAATTGTTTTAATAATTAAAAAGTCAGGATTTGGAACTTACTACAAAAACTTCTGGTTGGGCTTGGAGAAGATGCACCAATTAACGACATCGGCTGATTACAGGTTGAAATTTGAAGTGTTCATCTGTGGTTCTTGGTACTCCGATGAATATGATCATTTCAAGGTATGTTGATTGATTGCAAACAAATAATTTTCACACATAATTTTTTCTTTCATTCCTATGGTTATTTTTTTCAAATTTAGAATTCTCAGTACTTAAACCATTTCCAGCTAAAAAGTAGTTTTTGTTTATTTTTTTATTATGAAAACATCTCTAGATTAGTTCAAAGCTTGTAAAATATTCCCTTAATGTTTCTGGATACAGTGGGGATAAGTTCGATGTTTTGAACTACCACAACGGAATGAAGTTCTCAACCCTAGATCAGGATAACGATATACATAACAGCGGTAGTTGTTCTTCGAATTGGTGTTCAGGAAATTGGTTTCATAAATGTTACGACCAAAACATAAACGGACTATTTCGTAAATCTGGATTCAATTATAATAAAGAACCTCTCACTTACTGTAGTATGATGATCAAACGAAACGTGTAAGGAGCATGTTTATAGCACTAAATTAGTTTCGGAAGCTTTTACATCTGTCCTTAAACTGTTACCTATCTTATAATCTTTCATTCATTATCTTAATAGAAGCAAATTTTTATAGCGACTACCCTCTAGACGTGATATCTAGTTGTCTATCATGTGTTTTAAAACTTTTTGTTATCGAAGAAATTAGGGTTGAAATAATTAACACGCAATTTAAACAATTATACATGTAAAATTTTTTCAATTTAGATAATTATGATAATTTTTATAAAGATATTCAAATTTTTGACTTTTTACTACTATTATTTCTTTTAAAATGTTTAAATTTATACTATTATCTGCATTAAAAACATTAAACTATCAAATATATTTTTAATATAATTTATAAATTAGGTTAAATTTGATTCAAGTTTATTGGAATAGTTTATCTTTAAATCAAATAATTATCTTTTATTCATTTCATGTAGGGTAGGAACATCTCTTGTTATCTATATACTTACTTTTTTCAACGTGATTTCGTGCAATTTGTAACATTTTATTTCATTTAAACTTAATATAAAATCGAATAAAAATGATTAATTTTTATGTTTATACGCTTCAGTTATTTATTTGAGTCAGTGATTGAGTAATTAATGTGACTGAGTAGTAATTAATGTGATGATTCAGTAATTAATGAGATTCAATAATTAATGTAATGCAGTAATTAATGTCATTCGTACTGGCTGTGATCACATTCAAGTCTTTTTCATGTTGTTAAAATCGCTTCTTAGGGACAAACTATCAATGCTAAAATAATAAATTAATTTAAAAAATTTTAATTGTAATTACATAAATGTCATTGATCAACAATAGATTTTCTAAGATAGCAAAGAAACAAAATAATCACAAACAATGTGTCAGTGATTTTATGTACCGTATAAATCAACATATCAAATGGGAAACATAACTAACTGGTAGACATTGTGACAGTGAACACAAGACAATTTGAGCGATTGAGTTTAAAAATCAGCAACATCTGAATCGCCTATCCGGAGCCATTACAGTAAAATAACAAATAAAAACATTGCGATGTACTAACATTTGAATAGCGTTATTTCGTAGGCGAACCCGCCAAAGTGCCAACTAATGTTGCAGAAATGTTTCGTGTGAAATTATAGTGCGACATACAAATTGTTCTTTAACTCTATTTTTGAACTATAACTTCTTTAGGAATCGGAATATCAGCAAATTTAGTTGAAGCGAAAATTTCTTCTGAGAAATTTTTTTTTTTTTGAAAATTTGTATGCCCCGTAGCACTCGGAAAAGCCTTCAGCAATTAGGAATATGATTTGAAAATAACATTTGCACTGACAATTTGTCACAGGAGTTAAATTTTTTCAAATTTGAAAAAAATGTTTACTGCATTCGCGATAAGGATAAAGATGTCGCGATGGTGAAAAATTCATTGTGATTCTAATGCATTGGTTAACAAAAGTGATATAAATCTTAATGCAGGCTTGGTGCACACTGTTAAATTTAACTATTTGAGTTGGTTGAGAATAAAAAAAATTTAAAATTGTACATATAATTTTATGACAATTTTGTTATCGTAAAAATATGTTAATAATTGTATGAGTTAAAATATAATACTTGTGATAAAGTTGAAATTGTAATTAACAAAGTATGACCGTCACGATTTTTATCAAAAGAAGTAAGAGATAAACTATCAATGCTAAAATAATAAATTAATTTAAAAAATTTTAATTGTGATTACAAAAATGTCATTGATCAACAATAAATTTTCTAAGATAGCAAAAAAGCAAAATAATCACAAACAATGTGTCAATGATTTTGTGAACCTTTTAAATCAACATATCAAATTTAATGATATGTATGGAATAATAGGAGACTCAAATATCCCTATTCATAATGTTTGCAAACCTACCAAAGTACTAACCAACACAACAAACTACTGCAATTTGTTAAAGACATTGAAAATTATTGCAAAAGTTAACGTTATTTTAAACTTTGCTCTTCTAATTGCTACTTTAACGCTTTAATGGCTTTAATAGGTGCAAAACTTACACCGCTTGCTTGGAGCACCGATTTATTTTTAAAATTTTCAAAATTTTCAAATTTTTAAAACTTCATATATGGAAGTACTAACAAATGGTTTGCCATTTTAGAGACGATCTAATGCGCTTTACTTATTGTTCGAGAGATGTTTCTTAAAGCCATTTCTTAGTATAAGAAGCAAAGGGAGTTACAAAGTTTTGTAAAATTTTGCCAGGTACTAAGCACGAATCTTACAAATATTAACAATATATAACATTTTTAAAGATATTTCGGAAAACTCGCAGTAACTAATTTTAAATAATAAGTTGAAATATTTTGTTAAAATATGAAGTGGTCCATAATTTTTTTTATGGTGATCACATCATCATCAGTCAACTCGGTAGCATCAGCAGTTGATAAGAAGTATGGAATGATAGGAAAGCCAGACAACCTCATGTGTTTTGTTTCCAAACCTACCACAGTACTAACCAACATACGATCAGTGCTGCAGTGTTCTATTGAATGTGTTAACAACATCAGTTGCAACGCATTCAACTACTGGTCCAACGATGCTAGCGATTCGGCAAAACATTGCCAACTGTTTCATTTCACATCCGAGGACCAGTTCAAGATTGTTCTGAATAGAACTCATTGCAAAGCATATCGGGTTAGTTGAATGAGTTTTTATTAAATACTTTTTTAAGTTGCATTTTCAAAGTTTATCACATATCAATCGATTGAATACATTTTACAACAGGATGATTCGACCGTGCCAATACCAAGTTAGTTCATTATTTCCAAGTTTATAAGTTCGTCCTTCAGCCTTTTTATTAATGTATCAAACTTGCTAAGAATAGTTGTCTTAAAAAATGTTTTTAAAAAAAAACTTACCAAATCTTGTTGTTATGGTTACGGATGCCAACACAATTAACTTCAGCATCATTTCAAATCCTTCATCTCATTTTTTAAATTTTGAGGTTGCGCAAATTTTGAGCCTTGCAACTTCTGGTTTTGATGGCCTTTTGTCTAATGATACTTTAATAATTCTAACTGTTGTATTTAATTAATTGCTGTTTTACAAAACTCAAAAAGCAGTTATAATTATTGAGATTAATATTGTCTCCTTAAACAATTTTTCACTTCATAAATTTTTAAGATAATGGGTTCTATAGTAAGTAATGAGATTGTCATTACCTCTATTTCATTATTTTATTCTCTATGCCTGTTCGTACCTTCGTACACCGTTACTCATTCTCCTCATTCTTTAATATTGTCTTGCGTGTTGTAACTGATTCCGCGTCTGCCAGATTCTCATTTTTTATTTGAATAATTAAAAAATCAATTGAAATGAATTTTTTGAAAGCTCTTAATTACCCGCTGACCCTGAGCAAATCCTGCAACTTCCCATTCACCTACAACGGTGGATTGTTCTACTCTTGTTCCAACTCACTGCCTGGCATCAACAATACATGTGGTTTGTACATGTGTCTCACTGCTAACAGGACGTTGTCCATCTGTCTCGATCCTCAAGGTTTTATGGGTACAATACTTTTATTAAAAAATAAGGAATGAAATCATGGTAAATATATTCAGTAAAATGATAAATAAGTATAGCAAACATTTATTCTAATCCGAATAATTATCTCTTATGCGTAATGCGTAATGATAGTAGTTCTATCATGCACCAGCCTACAGCGCTGCCAATGAAACGATCTTGTTGGACTTTCCAACGTTTGCCAACTCAACTCCTGTCACGTCTGTCAATGGATGGATTGTCATTCAGCAGAGAATTGATGGCTCGCAGAGTTTCAACCAAAATTGGAACACGTACAAAGTATTTTGTGTAATAATTTTTGTAATACATGCTGAATTTTACTGTTTAAAAAATTAAGTCGGGATTTGGCATTTACTACATAAACTTCTGGTTGGGTTTGGAGAAGATGCACCAATTAACGGCATTAGCTGATTACAGGTTAAGATTTGAAGTTCTCATCTGTGGTTCTTGGTACTCCGATGAATATGATCATTTCGAGGTCTGTCAAATTTTAACCTTTAATTTCTGAAATTGATATATTTTGTCAAAATTTAAATGGCAATTTTAATTACAATGGTACCAGTAAAAATTCTAATATGACTATGAAACGTAAATATTAGAACACAATTTAAACGATAAAAATGTTGCAGGTAGGCCCAGAATTTCAGAAATACTTTCTCAACGTTTCTAGATACAGAGGAGATAAATGCGATGTTCTGAACCATCCGGATCCAAGGTTTGTTCAAAATGGAATGAAATTTTCTACCCCAGATCAAGACAACGATCCTTACGCATTATACCACTGCGCTTTTCAGTTTTCATCTGGAAGTTGGTACAACAAATGTTACTACCAGCGTCTGAATGGAGTTTATGGTTCGTCGTTTGATTACGCTTATACTCCCGCTACTCACTGCAGGATGATGGTGAAGCGGAACTTGTAGTAGTGACGAGAGATTGATTGATGATGGCTTGCAAACATTTTTTTGTCCATATTCATGAAATATACGATTCAATTTTTTAATTGTTGCAAACAATAAGTTGTCCTGAACAAATTGGTGAGCATTAGTAATGAAAAAACAATTGAAATTAAAATTATTCAACTCATCTTAAGGCCATCAGAGTTATAAAAACACCCCAGTTTAAAAAGTCCATATTAAATAAAATTTGCCCACTTTCATTAATTTTAATTAGTGCTAATAATTAAAAAAAAACATTTAGTTCAAACATTAGAATTATAAATCTATGATAGAAAGAGACATTTTTTAATATCTTAATTCTAATGTTTTGTTCTGCTCATCGATAATGTGGGTTCTGCTCGAGAGATGCATAAGCTAACATTTTTACTCTAATTAATTTTCATTATGCCGGTTTTCCCAACTTTACTTACTGCGGGATGATGATGAAGTGTAACGTGTAAGGAGCATGTTTGTAATGTTCATTCATGT
Source organism: Helobdella robusta (assembly GCF_000326865.2). Classification (NCBI taxonomy): domain Eukaryota; kingdom Metazoa; phylum Annelida; class Clitellata; order Rhynchobdellida; family Glossiphoniidae; genus Helobdella; species Helobdella robusta. The sequence continues at coordinate 1,834,476 of NW_008704502.1, forward strand.
TTGTAATGTTCAATCATATCATATATTCAACTTTCTTAGAGGATTTCTATTTATTTCATGCGTGATTTGTTTACACCTGTCATAGAAATGTTGTTTACCTGTCTGATAATTTTTTATTCATTTTTTCGTAGAAGAAATCTTTTCATTTTAATGTTTATGCCTTTTTGATATCATTTTTGATATAATTTTACTTTCTTTATTCATTGAAAAATTAAGTTTGGTAAATGAACATTTAAAATTATAAATGTAACCACTGATCTGTTTAGAACTATTGAACTGTAAAGTATTGAATGAATGAACATTCATCAAGTTTTTCATGCTCGAAAAATAAAAAGTTTATTTCGTTATTAATGTTAACATTAGCACTAGCCTTTTATATAACATTTATATGAATGATGATTCATAAATAAGCTATTACGAGATCATTTTTGGCTCATCAGAAAACATTGACAACACTTCTAAACTTGTGATTTTTATATGAAAATTCGTTAGATTGAAACATTTTAAAATCATTATATTACTCATTAATCTTTAGTTTCAGATACCTCTAATTACATTTTAATATATGATCATTTCTAAATATTTATTTAGACTCCCACAGTCGTTTAGTCATTATTACATTCAACGTGATCTGTGCATTCAGTAGTTTTAAAAACTTCTACAATCATTTTTATTGCTGTGTAACAAATTTTGTTCTTCCAATAATAAAATAATAAAATTATTAAGTGGAAGAAAAAGTTTTTTTTCTAATTACGATGCAATAGATAGATAGCAAGTCTATCCTGGAAATATGAATAACTGAAAACATATATCACACAGTTGATAAGAAGTATCGAATGATAGGAGAGCCAGACAACCCAATATGTTTTGCTTCCGAACCTACCACAGTACTAACCAACATACGATCCTTACTGGAATGTTCAACCATATGTTCTCATTATGCTTTTACCACTGATGATAATATCATTTGGACCGGGTTTATCTAATAATGCTAGTGATCCAGCTTAATATTGCCAACTCTTTCATTTTACTGGCAAAATTAACTGTAATAATAGCCTGAATAAAACTGATTTCATAACTTACTGGGTGGTGTTTTGTTTCAAATTTGTTGTTTCAACTTCTGAAATGAATTATTTAATATTAGCTTTGACTTGATTGAACTTTCAATACATTATAATACAACTAAGCAGGCTAAATGTTAGTGAATATTTTCGTAATCTTAAATATCTAAAATATTTTTGTCATTATTTTTGATTTTTGATAAAAAAAATGTTGAAAATGAGTTTTGAATGAGTTCAGTAAAAAAGATGAAATTTTGACAGGAAATAAACAGACTCGGCACGACAATTACACCTTAAAAATTTAACAAGGCAATTTTTCCGTCATTTGAGTTTTGACAAAAAGATTGGAATGTGTAGAACATACAGTAATTGCGTTTTTGCCTGATATTTTCTGACAACATGACATAGTAACTATAAAATCGAATAATAATTACTAATAATTAATAATAATTGGTCACGTTAGTTTTTTTCGAAGTTTCAGAAGCATGCGAGCATGTTTGGACAAGAAGCAGACTAATAAATGTTGAGAATTCGACGAATATAGCTTAAGCATTTAACACTGGAAAATAAAATATTGAATACAATTTCAGATATTTAAAGTTTGTGGTAAGAAACAGCTGAAATGTGGCCAAAAGAAATTTTGTTGTTAATCTTGTTAACGATCGAATCATTGGCATCAGCAGTTGATAAGAAGTATGAAATGATAGGAGAGCCAGACAATCCCATGTGTTTTGCTTCTGAACCTACCACAGTGCTAACCAACATACGATCCTTACTGGAATGTTCTACCAAATGTTCTCATTATGTTTCTCCCACTGATGGTAACATCACTTGCAACGCATTCAACTACGTATCCAACAATGCTAGTCAACCAGCTAAGTATTGCCAACTGTTTCATTTCACTTTCGAGGTTCATTTCAAGAATGTTCTGAACGATACTCATTGTCGTGCTTACGAGGTTTGTCGAATTATCGTCTACATATTTTAAAATAATTTTTTACACAAATTTTTTAAATGAAATCTAGTTTTAAAAATTTATTCGTTTAAATAATCTTTCATCAATACGTAGGATATTGCAGTTAGGGACTCGTTGGGTTAGTATGCAGGTTACTTTTGTAGATATAAATTTAAAACAAAATTCTTTTATTTTTGTTTTCAAACAGATAAAAACCTCAACTTTTGGCGTATGTTTAATAGTTTTGTTAATTTTTCATTAAATGTATTTGTATATTAGTTAATGACGCTTTGGACAACTGCTCTCTTTAGATAAAATTATTGAACAAATGTAGCCAATAGTTTAAATTTGACCCTGAGCAAATCCTGCAACTTCCCATTCACCTTCAACGGGGGATTGTTCTACTCTTGTTCCAACTTACTGCCTGGCATCAACAATCCTTGTGCTCTCTACATGTGTTTCACTGCTGACAGGCAGTTGTCCATCTGTCTTGATCCTCAAGGTTTATGTGCATTAATCAAAGCTTAATCTTTCATTAATTAAGCATACATTAATGAATTGATCTTTCGTGAAGTCTGATGTCTGATGAAATCCTTACAACCGTTTTGATTGGATGATAACTTTTTTTCCAATTCATTACAGCGTATAGGGTGGCCAATGAAACAATCCTGTTGGACATCCCAAATTTTGCTAACTCAACTCCTGTCACGTCTGTCAATGGATGGATTGTCATTCAGCAGAGGATTGATGGCTCGCAGAGTTTCAACCAAAATTGGGACACGTATAAAGTATGCACTTGAAAAATGAATTTTTGCCCCAAATTGTTTAGAGTTTGTAAAATTTTGCAGTTAGGATTTGGAACTTACTACAAAAACTTCTGGTTGGGCTTGGAGAAGATGCACCAGTTAACGACATCGGCTGATTACAGGTTGAGATTTGAAGTGCTTATCAGCGGTGCTTGGTACTCCGATGAATATGACCATTTCACGGTTTGTAAACTGCGTTCATGTAAATTGGCAGTATCTAATACAAGATATTTTATAAAATAAAAGTTTGTTACGACATTCCGACTTTTATTTGTTTTTACTATTATTTTTTACTAAAATCTATCATATTCAATAACAACTTTTTTTAAAATGGCAAATTAAGTGATATTTAAAAAAAATTAAATTTAATTTTCAATTTTCTAAAAATAACTCATTCATAACTACAAAAATTGAAAATTTTAAACAATTCTAGATAAATTCGGAGTTTGAAAAATATTCCCTCAAAGTTTCTGGACACAGTGGAGATGAGAAAAATAATATGGACTACCACAATGGTATGAAGTTTTCAACACCCGATCAAGATAACGATCAGTATCCCGGCTTCAACTGCGCTCTGCTGTGGTCGTCCGGAAATTGGTTCAATTATTGTTTATATCAAAATATGAATGGTGTTTATGACTCTCATGGTTTGGATTATATAAGTTACTATATTACTTACTGTAGAATGATGGTGAAGCGTAACGTGTAAGTGGCATGTTTGTGAGTATTATCATTCATATCATATACTCAGTTGTTAAGGTGATTTCAAATATTAAAACTATTTCAAGCCTGTTCTAACAGTTATTACGAAAATGCGTTGCCACGTTATAACATTTTTTTTAAATTTATTTAACAACCATATGTTTATCAACTATGAATTTTTCGGTGAATTTTTGTGCAACGTGTTATGTTAATTGCTTTCAAAAGTTTTTATTTATGAATTAAACTAAAACAAATGGAGGATTGAATTTAAACGGCCATGCAAGCTTTTGATAAGTTAAAATATGTTAGGATTGCAATGAGAAATCAAGTTTGAGACAAAAAACTGTTTAGGCTCAAGCAATAATAATAACATAATAATAATAGTAATAATAATAATAATAAATTCAATATCACCGTTTTTATTATAATCTTAGATAACATGAACAATTCATATATATTCTATATCAGCTTTTCTATAGTCACATATTCTATACATATATATATATATATATATATATATATATATATATATATATATATATATATATATAATGTGTAACTTATGCCTATTTTTCTATGTTCATTTCATGTAGAAGAAGAACATCTATTAGCAACTGTGCTTTTTTATACGTGAAATTTGTGCAACTTGTAACTTGTAACTGTGTGTTGTGTTGTTTGTGAATGCTGAGTGTGTTGTGTGTGTGTGTTAATGTGTGTGAGTTGTGTGTATGTGTGTTGTTACATGTTCTGTACAACGTACTCAAAATTAACAATGCTAAATTACACATCAAAATTTTGTCTCCAGCAAAATAACAATGAAAGAAGAAAGAGTGAATCTTCCAACCTGCCACTGTGTACGTTGTGTGTGTGCGTGTGTGTCACATCACAGTGCACATGCGTGATTGTTTGTGTATGTGCATGCACACGTGTGTGTGAGGGTACTAAACATGTTTATGTGCATGTGTGTGTGTTTTTATGTGCGTGTGTGTGCACCCATACACAGTTGCATTGTAATTAGTTGGTTGGACTAGGAAATCGGGACCATGAAATTTTGACGGCTTTAATTAAGGACGAGCAAACTAGTGAGACATCCCACGTTTACTGAATATTGCTTCAAGAAGGAATGAAAATGTTAAACAAGTTTGGACACGCCACAAACAAACAAGTTTTTTGTAGGGCAGAAATTGAGCATTAGTATTTGAATTTCGAGAAATATATCTTGAATGTTAAATCTTTTATTTAATTAAATTAAAATTTAAAATGTGGTTCTCAACGTTTTTATTGATTATTTTGATTACTTCGGTATCGTCATCAGTCAACTCGTTAGCGTCAGCAGCAGTTGGCATGAAGTATGGAATGATAGGAGAGCCAGACAATCACATGTGTTTTGTTTCCCAACCTACCACTGTACTAACCAACATACGATCCTTACTGGAATGTTCTTCCAAATGTTCTCATTATGTTTTTCCCACTGATGGTAACATCACTTGCAACGCATTCAACTACGTATCCAACAATGCTAGTCATCCAGCTAAGTACTGCCAACTGTTTCATTTCACTAACAAGACAAGTTGTAGAATTACTCTTAATAAAACACTTTGCAAAGCATATAGAGTTAGTTATTTAATTTTGTTTAAAGTAGAAAATTCTCTTTTATTGCTTGAATTATCTTTTTAATAGCAATTTTTTATTTCATTTCTACATCTTTTCTCATTCAGTTAAATTTTCATTGCAGGATACCACGAGCAATGAAGCATTGTGTTAGTGATTCTTATAATACATTATTTGCTCAATCTTTCATTACCTTAACTAATTGTTTAATAAATTAAATTAAAAGTAGCTAGTTAAAGTTTTTGAATTTTTGACGATTTCCTTTTGAATAGTGAATTAATGTAGAATGTGCCACTATATGTTAATTGAACAATTTCTAACGAATGTTGGTTCAATATTTTTTCAGTATTTCTCTATTCAAAAATGATGTTTTTTAAGCAACAAATTATCCTCTGACCCTGAACAAATCCTGCAACTTCCCGTTCACCTTCAACGGTGGATTGTTCTACTCTTGTTCCAACTCACTACCTGGCATCAGCAATCCTTGTGCTCTCTACATGTGTCTCACTGCTAACAGGCAGTTGTCCATCTGTCTTGATCCTCAAGGTTTTTGATAAATTATTTGTAAATTTTTGACGAATATATTTTTAAAAAATGTAGAAAGAAATTGATAAAAATTTTTTCACCGGAACATATAAACATCTTTTTTTAAATTTTTATTGCATATTAGCCTACAGTGCTGCTAATGAAACGATCATGTTGAACATTCCAAAGTTTTCTAACCCAACTCCTGTCACGTCTGTCAATGGATGGATTGTCATTCAGCAGAGGATTGATGGCTCGCAGAGTTTCAACCAAAATTGGAACACGTACAAAGTATTTTGTGTAAAAAATTTTGTCAATACATGCTGAATTTTACTGTTTAAAAATTAAGTCAGGATTTGGCATTTACTACATAAACTTCTGGTTGGGTTTGGAGAAGATGCACCAATTAACGGCATTAGCTGATTACAGGTTAAGATTTGAAGTTCTCATCAGTGGTTCTTGGTACTCCGATGAATATGATCATTTCAAGGTCTGTCAAATTTTAACCTTTAATTTCTGAAATTGATTTATTTTGTCAAAATTTAAATGGCAATTTTAATTACAATGGTACCTGTAAAAATTCTAATATGACTATGAAACGTAAATATTACAACACAATTTAAACGATAAAAATGTTGCAGGTAGGCACAGAATTTCAGAAATACTTTCTCAACGTTTCTGGATACAGAGGAGATAAATGCGATATTCTGAACCATCCGAACCCAAAGTTTGTTCAAAATGGAATGAACTTTTCTACCCCAGATCAAGACAACGATCCTTACGCAACATACCACTGCGCTTTTAAGTATTCCTCTGGGAATTGGTACAACAAATGTTACTACCAGCGTCTGAATGGAGTTTATGGTTCATCGTTTGATTACGCTTATTCTCCCGCTACTCACTGCAGGATGATGGTGAAACGTAACTTGTTGTAGGAACATTGATTAATGTTCATTGGTCAACATTTTTTCATTCATATATATGAGATACACCATTCTATTTTTTTTATTAATTAACGATTGGTTTTGAACAAATTTTTGAACATAATAATGAAAACATTTAAAATTTATACTGATAGTTTTAAATAGTGGCAGATTATTATTCTTCAATTGTTAATATACAAGGTATATAAATAATAAATATGTTTTTTACACGAAGAAATATTTAATTCTGATCGAGTTTACAGCCAGGACTACATATACCTAAAACATAAACATTCATTGTTGATGACGTGGCACGTTGTTCTTGGCTCTCGTACATTTCGTATTTTTTCGGGTTAGTAGTATTCGTTTTCGTTGGGAATTAAACATTTTTGCATTGTTTTGTCTCCTGGAATTTGATTTTATTAAATTTATCAGTTTTTGTTTCTCAATCACAACTAGAAGTTTGTTGAAAGTTTTGCGGTTATGCCTTTTAGGGGAAATTACCTCGTTTCGGTCACTTCTATTGGAATTATTTCATGTTTTAGCTAATTATGGCTGACGAAAAGGTTAAAGCAACAAGAGGCAGTGCTTTAAAATCTGATTTCTCTGATGTTTTATATTGTTTATGCAACAATTTTAATGCCAATTTGCCAGAGAATTTCACGCGAATGTCAAATGAATTTAAAAACCTAAAACGCTTTTATGACGATAGCGTCAAACTTTTGGATGGATTTCGTTTTCTCATCCAACCTGTTATAACTAAAAGTGATATTAGTGAGATTAAAAAATTATCAGATATCACAACTGCTGTCAAGGATGATATCCATGCTCTGCTGAATCGCACATTCAAACTTAACGGCCAGTGAATCAATGAACCTGACTCATTTGAAAAATCAGTTGATTTTAAGATAGAACTCAAAGAGTCATGTTCGGGTTTTGTCAAAAGGAGTATAGACTCCGTTAGCAATGACGTCAAGTCTGTTCAGCGATTCCTTGATGTCGCTAATGACATCAGGGCAAAAGTAAACTTTAATGCTATTTTTAATCCTGCTGAGACTGATGGCAAGGACAAGAACACCATTTTGTCGGTTGTCAATAAGCCGACCGGTGATTCTATCAAAGCTGATGATACCTTAAAATCTCACAGACAGTGTCATAGAGTCGCTGGCACTTTACGTCCTATTCATGTTAAATTAGCGTGAAGTTTTTTGGCGCGGGTTTATGAATGAATGTTTCATGTGCGTGTATTGGTTGGTTTGTGTGCTTGTTCTACGCATGTTCTATACATACCAGCATGCAGGTCTGGTATGCATGCTGGTAAGACGTTGTATAAACTGGTTTTGTATGCATGCTGGTGGAATGTATGTGAATGGGTTTTACATGAATTGTATGGTGAGAGTATAGTGAGTTAATTTGAGAGTGTATAATTGCTCATGTGAATGAATATATAAGTATTTTGCGACAATTGTTTTTCAGATAGTTTTTCAAAGTTAGTTTTTAAGTTAGTTTTTGGTAGAGTGTTTGCTGTAGTTTTTGGAAGTAGTTGGTTCCTGGCGTGTTAGGTTTTGGTCATTTTGGTAATTGGTGATATTGTTCTGCAGGTTAGTTCTGAATTTAGTTAACTTGGAGGGCACACTCAGTGTGGTTGTTACCTCTGCACATTTTTCTCCACCAAAGTGTTGTGTTGTATTGTTCGCCGTTGTTCCATATGTTGGAACTGAACACTGGATCTTTTACGTAACATCTAAGTTTTTCAAAATAGAAATCTTGTATTTTCTTTATCATCTCACATATGATCACACTGGAACAATTGTATCTCTCAATAATTTCCTTTTCTTGGTCTCTGGAGATTCTCTCTTTCTCTGATGCCTGCGATAACTGTAACAAGATCATCAGGTATGTCCGGTTCGTGGATATCATCCTTAGATATTTTTGAAAAATATTCGTCCTGAAGTCATCAACATCACTCCAGAATTTACATAAATATTCTTTAGTCACTTCAGACTCGACGAAACTTGCAATGGCTGACATATTTAAAACTTCTTCAGAAATTTATCGCCACAGTTTGTTAGGGCGTGTAAGCAGTGAATTCGAACGAAATGCGTTTACAATTCCTCATTTATACCAGTTTTTATAAAGAATATTTTTTACAATAATTTTACAATCTACAAAATATCGACTGCTGATAATTCGTTGGTGGACTCCATTACAATATTTCCCGCTCTTGGATGGCTAACTTAACACACCAAAAAACAAAGAAAATACTTCCCTCCAAGTTAATTTCCTGATTTTAACAAAAATCCTAACGATAATTTCAAATAAGTTTCATTGGTTCGGTATTTAACATTCCCACGTTGAAAACGCTTCCGAGGTCAACTCACAAGTAGTGCAACACGAGCCCAGCGACACAGTATACGATTACATCAACGACCTCATCTCGACCCTCCATTACAAATTTCCCACTTGTCATGATTTTGTCAGAGTTTTTCTCTTAGACAAGCTGTAACGTACACAGGACCACATATACTGTTGCACTCATATACATGCATGTAATTAGTCCATCCTCCTTGAACCGTTTAAAAAGAGAAAATTGAATACATCAAATAAATAAATACATCATGCTCATCAATCTTCTTAAAATAGCGACACTAGTAGAAAGGCAGGGAATATAAAATGGCGCATCTGTTTTATGTAATTAAATGTTTGAGAACGAGACGAAAAACAAGTTTACATAAATAAATTTATTGAACCTCTCACGCACGATGACGACTAAACCAACAACTCAACAGCCTTGCATAAGAACAGAAAAAAAAGAAAAAATGTAATAAAAAATATCATCCAGTCTTGATGTAGATGGATATATGTACATATATTCATGAATTATACACGTATACAAACAGTTGCGAATTAGGTAAAGTTATATATCATGTATATATATACATACACACATGTTCATGAATACATGTATACACACAATTACGTACAACACATACATAAACAAAGACAATTTTCAGTGTCCTATATTAACGAATCTATAGACAAAAACATTATTGACACACATTCTGGCAAACATAAATACATTGAGAGAAAGAGAGGGAGAAAGAGAGAGAGAGAGAGAGAAAGATTGAGAGAGCAGACTAGAGAGGAGGTTTTCTGCCACTGGACATCCTCAAATTCCTTTCTAGTTCGTACTGCCGCAGGTCAGTCCGCTGCAAGAAAGCCATCCTCTCCAAATACCTAGGAATAGGTAGTGATGTGTTGTGATGTAGTGATGTGTTGTGATGCCATTGATGTAACGCGATGATCAAATGCTGATGCGATACAGACGAGTTAATGTAATGTAATTTACTAGGGGCAATGTTACAAAATGTAACAATGAACATTTGAAATGAAAAAAAAAACTGTATGATCAATCCACATAAACAAATAAAAAATTCTCCGCATAACATATACTGTGCCCCTCAAATACAATCAAGCTAACTCATGATACGAAGCTACAAGATGATAAAATGGATAAAAAGATGAATAAAAATTAGTGAAAGAATGAATGAAAAATAAAATAAACCAACCCGTTTTTCCCCCTATTATGTTGCTGCAACTCCTCCTCAATGCCTTCATCCTTTCTGAATCCAATCCAATCCAGTTTCGATTTGTCCTAATCATTATTAGAGCGGGTTGGTTGGTACTAATCCACTCTATCACTCATTCATTATAACAACATTCTAGTGCACACAGAAATAGGCACAAACACACAGACAAACACACAGACAAACTCACACACACACAAACATACCAGCACACTCATCTTTGGCTTCTTTTGAAAATTTTCAAGCAAGCTGTTCAGTCCACCGGATGGTCGTTTTGGCCTGTTGTGATGATGAGGATGATGATGATGATGATAGTGATGTGAGGACGATAATGATGATGATAGAGATGGGATAGTGATGATAACTCGGGTGATAAAAATGATGACAGATGATGATGACGACAATTTGAATGCAACAACAACAGCAACGCAATTACTATGTTATCATATTAGTAGCGAAACAGCATTAAATAACATTGAAATAATATTAAAGCAAGAATAAAAATACAAAAAAAATTTTTTGTTGACTTTACGTACCCTGGTAATTTGGAAAAAACTGAAGATGAAGATGGTGGTGCTGCTGCTGATGTTTTCAAAGTTGTACTTGATGATGTTGACGACGATGACGCTGATGACGTTGTCAGGGCTGATGATGACGACGACGACGATGATGACGTAGATGTTAATGGTGTTATCAATGATGACGTCACAGATGACGTTGTTGACAATTTTTTGGCCTCCTTTGAATCGGCATCGACTTCAGTAGCCACTCTGATGAATATGATAATGATGATGACGACGATGAGTTGATGAAGAAGTGATGATGATAGTGGTGGAGGTGATGACGATGATTTGGTAATCATCACCATCACCAGTAGCGTTAACATAATCATCACCATCATAGCTGGAAGTGTCAACAGCAACTTCACACCATCAACAAAAACATCACCATAACTAACTTCACTGTTTCACCAGCAAAGTTAAATTCTTTGACAATTGTAACTTTCTGTAGTAAAATGTTTCAATATAAACAAAGAATATCAATTACATAGTAAAAATTCCATAGAAAGTTTTTTTACATAAAAATCCATAAAACACTTGGAATATCATAAAATAAAATTTAGCAATAAATGTTAATCTTGAATATAAAGGCTCAGAACAAAAAATATATACATATCTCTCAAATATTTCAAAAATGAAATGAAATTATTAAAAATTAAAATCCCAAATAACCTCATTGTTAGTCTTTTTGGTAGGGCCCCCTACATCTTTCAAGAAATCAGCCCACAGACTGTCCGACTTTCGCTTACTTTCTTCGTCATTTTTCAACTTAATAGAATTTTTTTTCACTTTTTGAACGTAGCATAGCAGATAAAATTAGAAAACACAGATCCCAAAACAAACAACCATGAAGCCAAACACAACACACACAACAACACAGCACAAAACCACACATCTGCTAACATCATAGTACTAAACAACACTTAACAACATACATACATTTTGTGAAGCTTCTTCTTTAGATATATCTTCATTGTCGATGTTCTTTAACGGTTTACTCCTTAAAAAACAAAATGTTATAAAATGAATACCCACACACACACACACACACACACACACACACACACACACACACACACACACACACACACACACACACACACACACACACACATATATATACAAACACACACACACAAAGAATTTAAATGAAAACGCATCAAAATGCCTAGTTTTTTATTATATTATCAAAAAATGTTGTTGCACAATTAAAAAATCACTTGCTGCCAATTATAAGTAGTAAAGAATAAATTTTCTAATAAATAAATAAATTAATTAATTAATAAATAATAAATAAACTTACTTCGTTGTACATTTCTTCTGTAACTTTTTTTGCCTACACCCCCTTCCATTTTTTTTAGCAGCAGCATCAGCAACATCCCCATTGTCATCTTTAACGTCATCATCATTTGCAAACAATGCACTTTCATCCTCTCCTGAATTCTCTTCCTCACTAGCTAGAACACCCTCTGGATAGAGAAAAATCAATTAAAAATTTAAAAAGTTTATCTCTTATTTTTAATTTGTATTATAAATAATATAATCTTAATGAAATTTCGAAGACAATTAATAGTTCTATTAAATGAAAAACTGACAATGGAGTGAATTGAATTAAAATTAAAGTCCCAGCATTCCAGATTTTAAAAATTTGGATTTTATTTAATTTTAATTAATTTAAATTTAGAGTGAAAACATAGAAAAAATCTCACCTGTCGGCACATAATCCTCATCGTCGGAGTCCGAGCTGAAATCTTCCTCATCTACAACATTCGGCATTTTAATTTAGAAATACTTACCTATTAATGATGATTATTAACCTAAGTAAGTAAAGCAATGCAATCTAACTTTACTAAATTTATTACATTAAATTTCAAAAATAATTTATTTGATTTTATATTGAAAGTATTCAGCAAGTTAAAATATAAATATAAAAATATATATAAATATATATATTTAAATATATATTTCTAAACAAATTATTTTTGAATGAATTATGTCCGAGTTTTAATTTGACGAAATGCCCAAAATCAATAATACCGTGCGTATAGTTAGACAAAGAACACTATTTAAATGCAGCTAAATAAAGTTTTTATGGAAAGATTGTAGCATTTTATTAATAAGTTAAAATTGTAAATTGTCATATTAAAAAAATAGAACAATAGTATATACATATAGTATATACTCTCTATATATGTAAATAGTATTTAAAGATTTAAATGTTGAAATTTAAAAAAAAACCATTATGCCATTATTTGACATTTTTATTGTGATATAAATGCTATTAATAAAAAATTTTGTTTTTTTTTTTAAATTTGAAATACAAAATCTAGATGTTCTTTCAATATTTAAAATGATAATTGTTTTTTCTATATAAATATAATAAAAAATTTTGTTTTTTTTTATAATTTGAAATACAAAATCTAGATGTTCTTTCAATATTTAAAATGATAATTGTTTTTTCTATATAAATATATATGGAATATTTTATTCATTGAATTAGAAATTTGAAGATGTATTAGGTGTGTTCGTTTTCTACTTCAGGGCATGTGTTGTCGTGTGCTTAATATCTATCCAATTTCATTGCTTTTTGAATAAGAAGTCTTCGTTTGTTATGTTAACATGTTGAATTTGCCAGATTTTAATGGCTAAATTTATGGATTATTTAATTTGTTTATTTATCTTAAAATTAACTTTTTAAGTAGAACATGTTGACTACGGATTAGTGATTAGGGATAAAAGGAAATGTGACGTTAGCCTGTGACAGATCTTATTAAAAATTAAAATTTTCAACTTTTTCAAGTTTTTTTCTCCTTTCTCTCTTTCTCATTTCATATTTTCAATAACTTTAGGATACATCATTATATTCAATTTTTAAAATCGAATATTTATAAAATATTTTCAGTATCTTTTTGAATGAGTAGATGAGTAACTACTAAATGTAAATAAGTAATAGTGAAGTATCATTCCAAATACAGACCTCTGTGGTGTCTCAGCCTTTGGTAGTCCTTTAAAAATATCAACCTTCACTTCAAGTATAGTTAATTTAGTTTAGTGGCATTAATTAGGCATTAAACAAAAATTCACCAATAACTTCAAAAGATTTAAAAGTCCAAAATCTCATTAATTAAATAAATGCATAATAAATCTACATATGCTCCTGTTGCTACCGAATCTCCGACAAGTCAGTCAGACGACAACTCGGCATTTCAAACACTCGACTTCCCGCTTGTCACCACCACCACCCACAACAACTGCAGCAGCAACAACAACTACGACGACGACAAAAACATCAATAACGATAACCTCAGCGTTGATGTGAGTATGAAAAGACGTAAAAAGTGGCAAGTGTTTCCGGGAAGAAACTCATTCTGTTGCGACGGAATCATCATAACATCTCAACAACAGGGCATTTTTTATCTCACTTGCACTCTCATCATCGGCACCAACATCCTGTTTTTTGTCTTTGAGTATGTTCGTTGTTTTGCTTAATTTCCACAACAAAATAGGACAAATAATTGGATAGATTTATTGATCAATTGTATTTGTTTATACATAGATAAGTGTTCTATGTCGTTATGGGTACATTTGGTAATGGTTCGTTATGGACTATGATGTAGTATTCATCCAGCTGATACACTAACATAACTACACACACATTTACTCACTCGATCACTTATCAACTCATTCATTCTTTCACGCATTCGTTCTTTAACTCATTCATTCACTCATTCACACACTGACCATCTAGCTCTCCCTTTTTAGCCTCTGAGGTTAGTCTCCTAATACCAATCTGTGCTGGCATCTTGTTTTTCTTCGTTCTGGCTACACTCCTTAGGACAAGTTTCAGTGATCCGGGGATCATTCCTCGAGCCACCAAGTCTGAGGAACTCGAAATTGAGAACCAGATTGGTGGGTGTGTTTGTGGGTGGTGCTGACTGGTTATTGGCTAGCTGGTGATTGGCTGGCTGGTGATTGGCTGGCTAGGGGAAGCATGAAACCACAGTAGTTCTCGTTCATTGATTGTTATGTATACTGATAATGCTGATGATGTTAGCAGCTAGTAATGATTATGTTGATTGTGATGATGGTAATAATGATATTGATGATGATACAGATATTGAAGTTGATGTTGATGAAGATGATGACACTTTCACCCCGTAATTATAAATAATGATTCTGTCAGTTTGCAGTATCACAATTATACATCACGTGTAGTACATGTGTAATGACGGAGACGACGATGATAACGACGATCATGACGATTCTACCTTCTCTGTACTATCAACATCTCACCAGCAGAAGTGGCACAATCGAGTTCGACGACCTC
This sequence comes from Helobdella robusta, assembly GCF_000326865.2. Lineage (NCBI taxonomy): Eukaryota > Metazoa > Annelida > Clitellata > Rhynchobdellida > Glossiphoniidae > Helobdella > Helobdella robusta. Next base: position 1,849,533 of record NW_008704502.1, read on the forward strand.
GGTGTACAGGCCTCCACCACGGACCAAGGACATCGTCATTAGGGGACAGTCGGTGCGACTCAAGTACTGCTTCACCTGTAAGATCTTCAGACCACCCAGAGCGTCGCACTGCAGCGTTTGTGATAACTGCGTTGGTGAGTTACTCTACTCATCTGTCTGTCTGTCTGTCTGTTTGTTTGTCGTGTTGGGGTTCTGTTGTGAATGATGGTGATGTCACTTTGGATGATGATGATGATTATGTTGGCGATGATGGAGGTGATATATTTTTGGAATGACTCTCTCTTTCTTTGTTTCTCTCTCTCTCTCTTTTCTCTCTCTCTTAATATACATTATGTGAGTTTGCATATTTCTCTATGCATCGCCACCATAAACTAATAAATTGTTATTTTATAAATTTTTGGATGACAAACTTAAGTACCATGTTGAACTTTCACCATCTCTTTGTTTACATTTAAACTTCTTCAATAATTAATTAATTTAAATCAATAATAATCTCATTAATATGCATCATTTTACATCATGGCTTACTTAATGTAACCGTTGACTTATCTATATCCAGAGTTAATTTATTAATATTCATCACAAGTTTATTAATATTAATGATGAGTAATGAAGAATAATAATTTGCTCATTAATTAGCATCCATAATTATTGTTTGGGCATTTTGCATGTCTGGCACAGTTATAGTCTATGGTACTGTGTATTTCTAGTTAGTGTTATTTCATGTAATTAATTGTCCAATTAATGTTGCTCCTATGATAGGGTCATATTTAATGATGATGACGATGATGTTGATGATGATGATGACGATGTTGATAATTATAATGATGATGACGATGATGATGATGACGATGTTGATGATGATGATGACGATGTTGATGATGATGATGACGATGTTGATGATGATGATGACGATGATGATGATGATGATGACGATGATGTTGATAGGTCGATGGTAACGCCGATGATGTGCTGATGACGACGCTGATGATGACGACGAAGAAGATGAGGATAATGATGATGGGCATGATGATGATGATGACGACGCGAATGATGATGAAGATGATGATGATGAAGAAGAAGATGATGATGATAATGACGCTATTTTCTCCGTATCATCAACATTTTTCTAACTTTTATTAATTCAAAATTAGTCACATCTGACTTGACTTTTTATTCAGTGGAACATTTAAATACAATATCAGCGTTGTTGTTGAATAATTAATGAAGTCTTTTTTTTAACACATTACCACTAAAGAAATGTGTTTGTTATATCACTATCTATTGAATAATTATGAATAAATTATATCATTTGTCACTATCTGTTGAATATTCATGAAGGAATTTTGTGATTTTCACTATCTATTGAATATTCATGGTTATTGATTGTTGATTATTTATAACACTTATTGTATATTTTTAATTTAAATTAATTTTAAATTTAAATTAATTTATATTCATAGCCATCTTCATTACATTATCATCTTATTAATATTTTATTTATCAGAAAGGTTTGATCATCATTGTCCCTGGGTAGGCAATTGCGTTGGCCTGAGAAATTATAGGTATGTGTGTGTGTGTGTGTGTGTGTGTGTGTGTGTGTGTGTGTGGTGTCTGTCTGTACATGTTTGTGTGTGTGGTGTGTAAATAAGTGTGAATGTGAATGTTCATCTAAAATAAAAGTTAATACCTGTACAGGTGTTTTTATAGATGTAAATAATAATGATAGTAATAAATTATTATCATTCTTACGGTTATAAACGGTTTTACTATCCCAAGTGCACGAGTGAATTTATAATGAAATAAATTAGATGTGGAACATGAGAAGCCAAAGGTCTGAACACTTTGAAACCATTGAGACTTCTTGATCTCATTGTATTTAATGTAATTGTATTGCTATTGACCTGGAGAGGCTAAACTATTTGAGATAAAAGTTTCGCATAAATTATGATCTATGCATATGTCTGTACGTAAATTAATAAATTATGCAAATATTTTACATAAGTTATCTTACGCTTAAATGAAATAAATTATGTGCTTAAAATTCGATATAACAGTTAGCATACATTAATCATTTGTAGGCGAATAATTTGCATAAATTAATAAATTATGCAGATATTTCTACATGTTCCTGCTGTCCTTGTCGATCCTCTGCATATTCATCTTCGCATTTTCCATTGCTCATCTCTTTTTACGTAATTTTCTTCTAGTTTTTTTTTTTAATTATAATAATTTATTGCTATATAAATAAATATAAAAATTGCCATCGACATCTCTGCCATCATCTTCGCCATCATAACATCATCACGGTCGTCATCATCATCGTCGTCATCATCGTCGTCATCATCATCCTCATCATCACGCAGTATCAAGGAGTAGTGGTTTCTTGGAAGCAATCAAAAAAGCTCCAGCGAGATATCCTTTGTGATGTTGTTGTTATTGTTGATGTCTTCTTGACATTGTAGATAACACTGTTGTTTTTTTTTTGGACAATTCTCTCGTCAATATCTCTCATAGGTTTCGACATTCCATTGCATTGCATTGTAGAGGGAATCTACTTGCATTTGAAACCTGTCACTGCAACAGTAGCACCAGGCTCCTTGACTGTTACATCATCTCGTCATCAGTAATTTGGCTGATGTTGTTGATGACGACCGCGTTATTTTGTCAGATCTTGATTCTCAATATATTTTCAACTTTTCTTTAACCGTTTATATTTTCATGTTGAATCATTTATAATATTAATGACAACAACATTTTAAACAACGACAAAAATTTGGCCGATGGCTATTTCGTTGAAAACAACAACAAAATATTTTGGCTGCAACGACAACCAAAATATCCATCTCAACCTAAATAAACTACAACAACATTAATCGCGCGACGTCATTGCTGTCACAACAACAACAACATTAACAACAACTACATCCAACAAAAACAACATCAAATTTCAAATGGCCATATCTTTCTGCAAACACTGTTATAGAAGCCCTCATTTGTTTCTTCAGTGTATGGTCGGTCGTTGGGCTGACTGGCTTCCACACTTACCTCGCTGGTGCCAATCTCACCACCAATGAAGACGTTAGTTCTCCCTCTCTCTTTCTTTTATTCTCTCTTTCTCTCTCTCTCTTTCTCTTCTATCTTGTTCTTCTTTTTCTCTCCTTCAACTATCTCTGGTTTGCCTTTTTCCTATTTCCTTTTCTCTCTCTCTCTCTCCTCTCTCTCTCTCTTTTCCTTTCTTTTCTTCCTTCTTTCACTTTCTCTTTTTCTCTTACTTTCTCTGACACTAATTAATATTAGTTGGCACTAATTAATATTTGTTAATTAATTAATTAATTATCTACTACATTTCTTCGTTATAGATGAAAGGTACTTACTCGTCGAAACACGAAGACGTCACCAATCCATACAGTCAGCCGCACATCCTGCATAATTATATGCAAATCATATGCGGGCCTCTCCCGCCGAGCTTGATTGACAGGAGGGGCCTCATCCAGTCAGACTCAAGCAATAATTTTCCCAACTACAATGGCAAGAGCACCCTCCTTGACGATAAAAACGTCATCAATCACGTCACCCCAAACAACAACAACAATAACCTCAATAACAATTTAAACAACAACAGCAACAAATTAAACAACAGTAACAATAGTAATAATAACAGATCGACGAGAAGCAACATTATACCTAACTGTACCGCGGTAGATAATGATGACGACGACGACGACGATGATGACGACGACCCTGCCTATGCCTACAGTGGCGATACTCTATCGTCATCTGATGAAAGCAGTAATCACGTTCATCTCTACCAGCTTAACGGCGACAATAACAATCATAGTAACAAGCTTAGTAGTGTCGGTAATAATAATACGAATATCAATAGCGACGGGGTTAGTAATAATGTTAATAATAATAATCATAATAATAATAAATTTAATTTCAATTTTAAATATAATAAAAATGCAAAACTACATAACGAGGGTGTCGATGATAATATAAATGTCATTTTCGACGGTGGCGATGGTGGTGACGACGGTGGCGAGGATGGTGGTGGTGGTGGTAGGAAAGGGAGCTGTGAAGTCATGGAAACCGTATTCATTAATTTTCAGGTGGTGGTTATGCCGTTATTGTGGATGTTGTTTTTTAGTCTTTATTTATACAACTGCCTCAGGCGCAGAATTGCTGCTTGCGTATCATTACCCTTGGATATAGAGTCTATAATTTATCTGTACCAAGTAGGCCTTTGTAATGCGAAGCCTGTGACATCCACACTACACGTTGGACACACCACACGGCGTTAATACCACACCTTACTCGCATCAACGCCACATGTGTATTTTCAGATAGTGTGGACGCACGAGCGTCGCATCTTATAGCCATGGTCTTGCGGACAGTCAGTTTTGAAATCGAACCAGATCATGGCGCAATAAAAACTCGAGGTTGATGGCACTTCTACCGACGGAGCTAACTCGCTAACTAGGCGCTTTAATAAAGTTGTCGACGGTGATTTTGTTAATGAATATGTAGAAAGTGTGATTCACCGATTTTAAGATATAACTTACTACTAACTAGAAATCCCTTCCAACAGATGTCTTTACTCTTTCGTTCGCATTTTTGCAGGAACCTTCGCACAAGATAAACGCAGACAGAAAGACAGTCAACATGGAGGCTGTCTAATTAACATATTCAACGTAATTAGCATGATTTATGTGCACGTCGTATGTAAAAGATTTAAAATCAAAACTACAACGAAATGGCTGGCGCATAGATAAATATATTGCTAACAAATCCCGTTCCTCTTCATGTTTTCATTTATACTTTTAATTATTTTTCATTGTACGTCTAGTGCATTTAATTAGTTAAGTTTTCTGACAAACACACACACACAACACACCACACACACACAGGCACACACACACACAAACACACAATATTTGTCTGTTTTATTGTGCTTGTGCACGTGAGCGTACTTTTACTATTCAAGTTCATCAATTATGATAATTATCGTTAGAGTTGTTTTTTATTAGGACCGACAATAATGTAAATGTTATTGTTTATTATATTTTTTTATTGGATTTCTTATCTTTTGTTTTTCTTGTTCTTAAAGATGTCTACATACATACATATGTGTGTATGTGTTATTTTTGTAAAGGAGCGTCGTTAACCTATTCATTTGTAAAAGTCAATCTTAACACACACACACGCACACACACACACACACACACACACACAGAGGCATATATATATATATATTATTTCTTTAACAATTTATGTATTGTTGTATTATTTTTTTCCAGTTTTCATCGCATTTTATTATTCACGCATAATTAATTATACATGTATATGTTTAAAAATGAGTTAATGAAAATATATTATATATATATATGTGTGTGTGTGTGTGTGTGTTTATGTGTGTGTGTGTGTGTGTCTGTGTGTGTGTTGATCTAGTTGATATTTTCAATCACTTCTGTGTGTGTGTGTGTTGATCTAGTTGATATTTTCAATCACTTCTATATATGTAAAGGATGAGAAGGGGAAGGTAAGAGATAGTTATAAACAAATGGGGATTTTCGGGCTTCTGAAAATTTCTGTACAAATTTGCCTTTTGAATGGAATGAATCTAGAATTCTCCACAGGAAATTTGTAATTACATGAATGTAATATCGCTTTCCAGTGACAGTGAATGTGGAAAGTTGGGTTGAAATAAAAAACATCTTTGACCTTTGTGGGGCTTTCGAGCTTTACGCTGCGGCATACGTAGGAATTAAAATAAAGCACTTGACCTGAAGATGTTTGGGTCATTAATTATCTCTTACGATATTCCTCGCCAATCACAGGCGGACGGGCTGAACTTTGCCTTAAGTAGAGTTTATGATAGAGAGAATACAATGAGGTAATATCAATTTTGTAGAAAGTATGATAACCACAGATTTTATAATTTAATTTTTTTTCCCGGAATAAAATAAGTTCAACGTCGAGGTCGTCATCTCCTTCAAGTTTCATAAAACGTGGTTTCGATTTGATCTGACGATTTTTCATGCTAAATAATTTTATAGTTCTGAATATTTAGTTTATGTTGATGCCCGTTCGACAAACTCAATATCTCTTGGTTTCCAATAAATTTGGTAGTAGAAGCTTCTGATTTTTTTGACAACACTTTTATTTTTTAGCTGGATGTCTGATAAATTATGCTCAATTTATGATATATGTTTCCATTTAAACAAAGTCAAAATTGCTTATTCAAAGGTTTTGCAATTTTTTACCACGATAATATACAAACTATCTGATTTGTTCTTTGTAGTATACACGTTTTGATCTTATCATCTTTATAGTTTCATTGAACGTCAACTGTTGATACTGAAAAATACTTTTGAACAACTTTTTTACTTGTCAAGAGATTACTTTGGTTTTATTTTGAAATCAGTTTTCCGTTCTTGTGAAAAAATCTAAACAAATTGAAGTAAGTAACATAATAATGACGTGAATTTAACTTCACCATTGCAGTTGATTTGATGAAATTTGCTAAAAGTATAATTTTCATTTGCCTGAGTTAGTATTCCTGCTTCGATTTTTTTTTTGCTTTACAATATTTTCAACATTTTTAGCATGTCTCCTTGGTTGCAGCTACCACCTTTTCCAGTTGAGAGCACATTGTAATAACTGTCTGGTCGGTTTGAAAATTAACTTGGTAACTTAAATTAGCTGTTAGAAAATCGGTTTCGCATATACTTCGTGAGTTGTATTTATTAATTATATTTATATATTTATATATATTTGTAACATGTTTCATCGTCGTTGTTGAAGTTCGGTTCTTTTAATCTGCATAATCTAAGACCAACGATTATACATTCTCATGTTTGTGAAGTGTTGGAATGTTTAATGTAGGAATGATGTAATTGATAATCGCGTTCGTCTACGATGTTGCTTCTAGTCCGTGTTTCTTTAATGGATATTGGATTAAGATTGTCAGGAATGCAATTATTAATGAAAATCACAGCATGTTCCGCGTTTAATTTTTCTTTTTTAATTTCCGTTTTAATTTTAATTTTTTGATTTTTCTAACGGTAGATCGTAAATCATAGTCAAGTTTCTTGAGTTCAAAACCAAAATTTTAGCATAGAACAGGGGTGGGCAAAACTACGGCTATATGTGGCTCGCAAAAAAAGGCGAAAAAATGCATTTAAGAACATATGCGGCCCTTCAAAGGTAAAATAGTTCTCAATGCGGCCCTCACAGCAAAAAGTTTGCCCACCCCTGGCATAGAACATTTAAGCCATATATATATATAGAATATATGTTATTCTACATATGTGATTTAAGCATGATAGATCCATGTTTAATCAAAAAATTTAACAGGGAGTTAACTGACACGGAACATGCTGTATGGATTTCATCTATCAATCTATCTACTATCTATCAATATATATGATTATATATATGATTTGTAATTATTATATTTTATGTCATGTACGTACAAGCGATTTCAAGAGTTACAAAGATGTTAGATAATTCGTGCTGCTACCAACAATGATCTGTTTGTCAATCATTTGATAGCAAATAATCTGCTTCTTTTTTCTTTTTAGTTGCTACATTAATTTTTAAAGTTTCGTAACTGCCATTTTACAATTTGGCATGCCTACGTGAGTACAATAATTATTTTGTAAACAGTTCGAATATTTCATTCTAATGTTTCATCCATCTAAATTTTGAAACTTGAATAGAAGACGATGTAAAAAGTGTCTTTAAGAAGAAAAAAATTTTCAACAACGAATTCATTTTCAATTGGGTATAACATATTTAGGCTTTTTTCATCTGATTTAATGGAAAGCACACAACCTTCTTTTAACTATATTGTGATAAAATTAAACGGAAGAAATAATTGTTAGCTTTCGGTTTGTGCATAATTTAGGTTTATTCTATATTCTCAAATTTTCATCGAGCGTAATTTCATTTGAAACAACTTTTTACATTTATTTTCCACCTAATACATCATGCTGATAATAAAACCAAGTCAGTAAAGCTCTAAATATTCATTGTAGACACATGTATCTACTTTGTTTTTATTCATTATTTTCACTATTTCATTGCATTAACATTGTTTTTAACCTTTTTCAAATACCGCGATGGCAAAGTTTTCCCCCAAAACGCTTACCATTAGTACCTTGCTAATCATGAAAAGGAGTTTTTTTCATTTTTTTTTGCAAAAATCAAAGATTTTTGTTAGCTGATTTGATTGGAATTGATTTGTCCACTTCGAGAGATTGGTTGTGATGGTTTTTGCAAATGTGTTTATTTTGCGAAGGTTGGTGTAAATATTCGATGCGTATTTTAGTGTTTTTTTGTTATTTATGATTTACCGAATTTAATTTAACGCTTACGATTTAAATTCATCATTGAAATGTTTTATAGATGTTTGTCTGTGTGTGTGTGTGTGTGTGTATGTGTGTGTGCCTCTGAATATCGTTTTTAGTTAGTAATTTATCAAAGGAAATCTATCTGATTGTTAAGAAGATTTTATATTTGAATTCATTAAAAACTTTTGTAAATGTTCGTGTTTGTAAAGCTGTACCTGATTTGGTTTTATAAGTACATTTAATATCATGTATGTTTCCCAATCATCTAACCATTAGTTGGTTAACAATTTTAAATCAATTATAAATTTATTTTAACGCTTTTTTTATTATTTTTTATTTAATTTTATTGATGGCCAGCTGGAGCCTACCTATAAAATTAGTTATTAAATTAGTTTTGACTGCTCTGATTTGGAGTTATTTTTTAAAATCAATTTTTGATTTTAAAATTTTTGTCTTGGTTAGCTATTTTTTCGTTTTGTTCTTATTTAGATTTTTGTTTCAAATTTAAGGAGTATTTTTTTAGTGTATGTCACCAGTAATTTTTAAGATTTGTGAATTTATAATTTGCTAGAAAATATACTGCTTGATAAAAAGTGTTTGTTTTTTCTTCACAACCAATAAGAATGTCAAAATTCTCTTTACACGAAAGAAGATTTATAAGCGAGTTTTAAAACAATTCAATCGATATTGGAATGGATCATTCACCTTTTAGTCGTCGGTGAGTCTAGTAACTACACAATGCTAATCCACACAACAAAATACTTACAAAAACGCGCGCACGCACACAGACACACACACACACGTTACGTGATGAAACTTCATCAATTTAAGATTAATCTTTTCCTCTGAGCTGATGGAACAATACAGAAAAGACATTAAAAAATGCCGAAGTAACTGTTCTTCACGCACGCTATGTTCTGCCATTTTTCGAAAAGTTAATTGTTTGCTCATTGCAAAGTATAATTATAAAAATATATTATAATTTAATTAATAACATATATTACAATATAATGTATGAAATTAAGCATGGATTGTTAGCGAGTGACATAATCTTACGAAAGTTTTTAGGGTGTGATGGATTTTTTGGGTATCTTATTAACACTTATGATTTAAAAAAATAAATATTATTTTGGATTGTTTACGTTTAGTGGTTTGTTATGATTTATTTACAGCGTATATTTTCTTCAGTTAAAAACTGTAAAATTCAATCAACAACACTTTGCTGCACTTTAAAAAAAATTCATTGTCCCACAACTGACAACTTTAATCATACAGAATCAAAACATTTATTGTTATTATTTATTAATATTTTATTATTCGATTATCATCATTTGCTTGCAACAAATCTTTTTTTTATGGTCTAGGAAAATTACCTCTTGAATAATGAATAGAGCTAATATTGGCCAAACATTAGCAGAAAATGTTTACATTTATGCTTTGACAGGCAAGCCATTCAGTAGAGTAAAAAGCAGGCAACAATGTAAAATGTTTGCAGATATTTTTGACATAAAAATATCGTTAGTGATGTGAATGTTTCTTACAATTTTAACATTAGGATGGAATTTAGTTGTTTGTTAAATGAATTTCGAAATAAATTCTCAATAAAGAAGCATTATGATTTCAGTTCTGTTACTTTTATTTAATAAACTAACGTGATAAATGTTCTTTGGAATTTAAAGAGCATTCAGAAAATTGAAAATGTTATTGATTGCAGTCCTTTTAATAACATTAGCAACTGTTAAATATGCCTCGGCAGTTGATAAGAAGTTTAAATAATAGGAGAGCCAGACAATCCCATGTGTTTTGCTTCCGAACCTGCCACAGTCCTAACCAACATACGATCCTCACTGGAATGTTCTTCCAAATGTTCTCATTATGTTTCTCCCACTGATGGTAACATCACTTGCAACGCATTCAACTACGTATCCAACAATGCTAGTCATCCAGCTAAATCTTGCCAACTGTTTTCTTAATCATAGATACAAATTGTTCATACATACGACGTTATACGCTTTCATTGAGTTGTGAAATATATTTTGGAATAATTTTAAACCTAAATTTTCGTCAAAGGATGTTGCCGTAAAAAGAATATTGGGTCAGTTTGTTTTTTTCTTCAGAATTTACATACATTTTACCTTATTTAACTTAATAGTAAATTTCTATTTTCATACAAAAGATGCAGCTTAATTTTTATAATAATGAATTTGATGGATAGTGAATTAACCATGTTCTAGTTATACTTAGGTACCTACTGATTTGATTGCGTATTGTAGATACAATTTTCAATTAGTTTCAAGTTAATTTAATTTTTTTTTCGATTTTACAGCTGCCTATAACAGCTTCAGATTGCCGATCTGTGAGTTTAGTGTTTTAATTTCAAGTTTTGCTGAATTCAGAAATTGCGTCATCAAAATTGTGAAATGGCAATCGGGATTTACAATTATAGTCGTCGTTAATTTTAATCTTTCGTAGTATGATTTTTTAATTTGCCAAAAAAACTAGCTTCATCAAAAGTTTGTAATAAATGCTTTGTGAGAATAATGAATCTGTTTGCTTAGTTTTCTATTGAATTTTTACATTTCTATGTTAGAACCCTTTATATCAACAATGCATTTATATGAAAAAAACTATCTTAAAAGACGCACCGCTAAACACAAATGTCTTTCGTCAATATTTTTTAAAAATACCGGTTAATTTGATTAATTTGTCATAATAACGGAATATTTTTTAGAAGCAAATACATCTTTTCTGACAGCGAGAAAATCCTGCAACTTTCCATTCACCTTCAACGGTGGACTCTTTTACTCTTGTTCCAACTCACTACCTGGTGTTAATAACTCTTGTGGTCTCTACATGTGTCTCACCGGTAACAGGCAGTTGTCCGTCTGTCTTGACCCTCTAGGTTTTGAAAGAAATTGTTTCAAATTACAGATAAATCGAATCAAAATAAATAAACTTCAGTTTAATTGAAAGTTTCCTTGGCATATGAACCGAATTAATTTAAATGAATTTTTTCCGAAGAGTATACTTGTGATGTAAAATTTGAAACCTCAAAGTCGATTGCAACAATTTTTGTATCACATTGACACTAATTGAAATTAATCAAGCTTACACTGCCGTCAACCAAACTGTTTCATTGAACATCACATCGTTTGCTGATTCAACTCCTGTCACGTCTGTTAATGGCTGGATTGCCATTCCGCAAAGGATTGATGGTTCGCTTAGTTTCAACAAACTTAGGAACGTTTATAATGTTTTATTGATTGGTTATTAAATTTTTCCAGTTGTCATTCCGTAATAGCGATTAACATTTGTATTTTCCAGTCTGGATTTGGTATATACGATGGAAATTATTGGCTCGGTTTGGAAAAGATGCACATGTTAACGACGTCAGCCGATTACAGATTGAGGTTCGAAGTTCTCGTTAATGGAGTCTGGACTTCTGATGAAAACGATCATTTTGTGGTTTGTTTTTATAAGTGGTGAAATTATAATCTCAAAAGTATAACGATGGAGTTGTTCTCTTGATGTCTCTGGATACAGTAGAGCATTATTGTTGTAACAAAATATTATCTGATTATATTAAAAGCCGTTATTTGAACGGGCAGATGTTTATAACAGCATGTTGTCTGTTGATGAGTTAGTTTTCTTTGTTGAATAAAATCTTTCTACAATTTTTTTTATCTTTTATTATCTTTCTAAAAAAAAATCACAAACCAGACATCACACACACTGAACTTGCATAGGATAGGCCAGAACACCGTGCAGTCGAACCCAGCAGCAGCACAACAGGACAAGGCGCCTTTAACAATTAGGCTATCACGTTAAGCTATTATGTATTGTAATTGTTTCTCAAGCTATGGAGAAATTTTCAAAGCAAAATCTTCTTGAAAAATAATTAGCCGCAAAAGTTTTTTTTTATGATATAGCAATTTGTATGAAATAACAATAGGCTGAAGCTCGCTCGCAAAATGTCATGTCCATTGTTATGTTTGCTTCAGCTGAGCAAATAAATGCCTCCACACCAACATTCAACAAATTTTGGCTCTTATTAAATAATAATTGCAATGCGGAACTTATGAATGATTCCAACAACAAAATATTTAAAAAAAAATAATAAAAGCTCATTTAATTGACCAGTCGATATATGTATGTCGGTCATAATTCAAGACAGGACATCAGTACCATTAAAACGAAATTATCCAATCGATGTAATGACTTAAGATGTTTTTGCATTGCCTTCAACAAGCTAATATATACATCTGTCACGTCACATGCCTATACGAACATTAATTAGTGTAAAGCAGAAATGAACGCGTATAAATTTATATATGTTTGGGCTTGCCAATGCCTTGGTGTTTTTAAATATTTTTAAACGTTTGATGCATATCTTGAGAACTCTGTTTAATTTTTTAAGCAATTTCCAGGAATAAAATATATTTTGAAATGGAAAAGTACTTGTTTTCAATAATTTTTTTGCGGTTTTTGATGGTGTTTGCAAGTGAATTACTTCCAACTGATCCAAGCTATCAAAAACTAAAAAATGAGGCAACAAATGGCTCTCTCTGTTTTGGCGGTGAAGCTGTCAACGAACAAACAAACATCAGATCCATGCTGGAATGTTCAGTCAAATGTTCCCAACATAATCCTTCATTTTACATGGTCGGAGCAGTGAATGCAACATGCAATGCATTTAATTACGTGACCCAAGACGACAACACTTCCATGTGTCAACTCCATCACGTAGAATCTCGATCTGATAACTTTCCAACATTTCAGGTAAAAAATTGTAGAGGATATTTTGCTATTGTGGATAGCCCACAAAATAATCCTAATGTTGCTACTGTATCCGCTTCTACGGCAACAACTGCTACTGCAAGTGCAAGTTTACTTGATACATCTTCTACTAGCGACACGATATCAACCACACATTCTGCCACTCTGTGTCCTAGATTAGGTTATATTTTGTATGAATTTTTCAAAAACTCAAAAAAAACGTATTAAACTTTTTATTATAAATCATTTCAATTTTGTCATTATAAAATATTATATAATGTTCTTGACGAGTCATATTGTTATGATTTAAGATAAAGTTTATAGCCTAATCAGTAGCTCCCAATGCAACTTTCCATTAACATACAACGGTGGTCGGTTTTACAATTGTTCCAACAAACTGCCTGGAATAGCAAATCCATGCGGACAATACTTATGCATGAATGTTAACAACAGTCTGGCTATTTGCCAAAATCCGTTAGGTGTTGCATTTCAAATTTTTAAAAAGTATTGAAACATTATCAATTTTTTAATGTATATTAGAATTCTATGCAACTACTGAGGCAATTTATCTGATATTTCCAAACGCTACTTCATCAACCACCTTGTTGTCTGTCAATGGATGGATTGTTGTTCAGCAGAGAGTTGATGGCGCGCAAAGTTTTAGTCAGAGTTGGGCTTCATATAAGGTTGACTCAATGTTCAATTTATTTTGTTCATGGTATAATTTCCATGTCTAATTGCCCTGTTTGAAATAACCGTGTTAAATATTCAATTCCTTATCATATGTCTTTTCCGAACATTTTCCTTTAACATTGCAAGTAAATGTTGACCACATTTACAAACACCAACAGGCCCACTCAGCCAACTACAGATTGAGATTTGAAGTTCTCATAAATGGATACTGGATGTCGGATGAATACGATAGTTTCAAAGCACGTTTACTCTTCAAAACATTTAAAAAAATTGAAAAATAATTTATAACTGCATTTTGTTTCTAGACTGACTCTGAAGAGCTCAAATATGCGATTCATGCCTCAGGTTACTGTGGAAATCATTACGACGTTTTGAACATGCAACTTTCTGGAGGTATTTACGTAGTGAACGGAATGAAATTTTCAACTCCAGATCAGGATAACACCTCAAACCTTTTCAGATGGGCACAAAGTTGCTTGATGGGATATTGGATCAACACAGGGTGCATTGGCAACCTTAATGGAATATATGACAATTCGCTTTTGTATTACGATGCTAGAATCAACTACTGGCTTCCGGCGAGCTTCTGTAGGATTATGACTAAGATAACTTGAGTGCTATCAGAAAAACGGAGCAGAAACTAAATTTTGTTTTGGCGTTTTCTATTCTCTTAAGCGTGAATTTTGCATGAAAACTACATAATTTTTATAATTATATTTTTTGTGACTTGGGTTGATTCAATTGGTAGCAAAGAGAAAATTTGTTTTAAGAAATGGCATGAATACAAAAAATTGCAGTTGATGAACAATTTTTTTAATTTCAGTGTTAAACTTTTGAGCAATTTTAGATTTCAAACATAATATTTTCAGCTTTAACCGTCAATTTTTTGCTTATTGCAATTTTTCATTTAGTGTTATTGTACACATGTTGCATATAAATACGTAAACTTTTAGGGTTGGATACACGATACGTTGTAGGTATACATTATACCTGTGCTTGAAATACAAGCACTTATACATGGTATTTGTACTGTTCAAAATTGTATAATAATTGATTGATAAGTTACTATGGTTAATAATGTTATTAATGTTAATATATAGCATCTAGCCAAGTGAAGGATTTTTTTTCAAAATAATTCGAAATGATTAATTAAGAATTCAGTTAGTATAATCTTATAAAAACGAATTTAAGAGTGTTTTAATTTTTTTAACTTTGTTTTAATTTCTTAATGTGTATAATTCTCTATTCAATTATTTACTTTACTTTTATTTAATTTATTTTTTATTGAAAACATTGTAGTTGACGCCATTTTTGGAATAGTTACATAATAAACATACACTTATATTCTGTTACACCGATGTTAAATGTTACAACAAAAATTTAAAAATTTAACAGCTCCCAAACTTTGGATTTTTTTAATTTATTCCAATAATGAGCCAACCAATTAGAAAATTTCACCAACTCTGAAGAGCTCAACCCAACTCAGAATCATACCAGCCAGTTCTCACTACCCTGAAAACAACATAACTGAATTTGAGAAACAATTTTCTGGCCATTGTCTCATTCTTGAATCAACATTTTCAACGCTGTAAATATGGAAAAAGAGAAAAGTGCAAATCCTTTAAATGTTTCGCCCAGAATTCTTCGTTCGCTGAAAAACATTTTGCCGCGTAGAATTAAAAGGTTTATTCGTTACAAGGTTCTGCAATTAAAAACTGTCTTCTATATCAGTTTGGTTACGTTTCTGATCAGTATTTCACAAATATTTGGGTTGGCTTTGGAGACATCGCTTTATATCTTACCGGTTATTGGATTCGTGTCATTTAAACCAATCCTAGAAGGGATAGTTAAAAAAAGTTCCCCCAGGGCAGCCCGTGCCTTTGCATTAGTTTTGATAACCGTCATCATCATGTTTAGGTTGTGTGATTGTATGAGTTTTCGCAACGCCGCGCTACTGACAGTGCACATTTCTATCATAAGCTCCATCTCGCTGGCCAAGCAGCTAACTCCGACAGCTGTAATTGTCTGGCTAGCGTACATCATAACCTCCAGCCTTGCCTTCGTCGTCTGCGTTTTGAATTATTACGATCGCAATTATATAGCTAGAAGACGTTGGGCAAAATCTGATGAAAAACTTTCGTTTTCAGAAATTCTTAATAACATCCTTGGTGAAAAATTTATTGAAGATGTTATCGATGCTGCGACTGAGAAATTAGCTCGTAGTAACGCCATTTATGGAGTTGGTGATGATGACGATGTTGATGATTATGTTCTTGATGATGATTACGTACTTGACGAAAAAAATGATCATGTTTTCAATAGCGATAACATGGAGGACATGGAGGACATGCGTTGGCATTCATCATGATCATGATGATGGTGGTGAGGGTGGCAATGTTATGATGATGATGATGATGGTGACGACGATGATGATGACAGTGCGATTTTGATGGTAATGATATTGGTGTTGAAACGTTTTTAATTTGTTTATTTTTTGGAAAGTTTTGTTTAAATTGATGTAACAGAAGTTTGGGATTTTAGATTTTTGTCTTGATTAAACAATGTTTCAAAATTTTTCAATCGGCATTAGTGCAAAAAAAAAAATAAATTCACAAGTGATTTTTAAAAAATATTTTAATATTTTTTACAAAATTTACATCTAATTTCAATTGTTAATAATTTCAATTTCATAATTTCAAAAAAATTGTTCAATTTTATAAATTTCTATTAATAACCTATTGCTATGGGCTGATGAATTTGAATTTGTTGTACTTATTCTGCACATTAAACGTTTCTTAACACGTTTTTTGGGGAGTTTTTGTTGACTGCTTATTCTTCTAGTGTTTAATAACATACTTTATTATGCCAGTATGTAAAAACACCACAATAGATTTAATTAAACGCATCGATTAAACGTTGATAAAACATTTGAAAATTTTGGCAAGTAGGATCATAAATGGCGACAACAACAATTAAAGCAAACATTTATTGAAAACTAGAGCTACCTGCTGTTGTCTGTCCTACCTATTAATTTTTGAATAAATGTTTTCTCGTTAGTTAGATAACGCAATGAAAAAAAAAATGGAAAAATGTTTCATGGTATTTTTGGCAAATCACGCAAAAAGTAATTAAATTCTTTGAAATAGCTTTTCAGAGTCAGCATTTAGGAAGGAAGACTTTAAAGTTGGAAAATTTCGGTTGGGTTTAATGCTAAACTTGAATCTTTCTATAAATTTAAATACAAAACTGTCACCCAGCTAGTAACGTTTGGCAAAATTGTTGTACCAAAGACACTAGTTTGAAGAATGAAAATTGCAAAATAGATAAGAGAAAAACCATAAAATGTTAGAAAGACTTATGTCCACGTGTATCGTTAATTAATCAAAACGCCTGAGGACAATATACTTAACGCAGTGTATAAAAAATTCTTTCATTCACTAAGTCTTAGTACAAAAAATTTCATTAGAAACATGTTCAGGCAAGTTTATTTTGTACGGCGAATTTTTATTCCACATTGTATTGAAGCGTGGAAGCGTCTTCATTTGTTCAAAGCATTCGAATCTGGTTTCTTTGGCAAACATGTGATTAACTGGTTTGAAATTATTTTATTTAAAATAAAATTTATAGTTTTTTACCTGTTATTTTTACGCTTAAGCGCGCAAACGTTCCTTTCATTTAAAATCTGCCAACGTCGTTTTATAAAAATAATGGTAGAAAATATTTGACAAATGAACAAAATTTAAAAAAAAAATTTTTAAACGATATTGTGTATGTATAAAACTGTTTAATCGTGCCGTTCATCATATATACCTAAAATTTCGTCGAACAACATAATATAATAACAAATTTACCAAATTCTAATCGGAATTAGTAATATATTAAATTTAACGAAATTAATTCATTGAATATAAGTATTTGAGAAATGATTCCTGTGAGATTAGCCAGAAATATGTTACTGTTTAGAGTCTATATTTCTTTTGTGATTGTGGATTTGAGTGAGCAGGCTGTTCGGATGACATCAAAGAAATTTTATCCAACCTACAGCTGCTTGCTAGACAGGAATAAAAAACTTCCTGTTTGCTTCGACGACCAAATGCCAATCACGAAGAAAACTCAGGCAAGAAGTTTGAAGGAATGCATCCTGAAATGCATGGTGTGACTTTAAATCTTTTTTTAAAATTTAGTTTTTAGACCCATAAATAATTAATAGACGATTTTATAAGTTATCAATTTTTACACAATTTTTTTTCAAATAACTAATTAAAATTTGATGTACCTAAGTTGTTGACAGATGAAAAATTGAGAGGAATGAATTACATGCCATCCGGGTCATGCTCCTGCTTCTCAATAGCAAGTCTGCGCTACAACGTTAGCACTAAACTGGTGGCTTCAGGCTGTAGAAGTTACGTTAATCATGGTACGTTGAGAAATTTTTTCACAAATAAATAATTTTTCTAAATTTTCCAAATTTATGACAAATTTGTGATATAGTTAAAGCAATAGTTTTCAAGAATTAAAGACAGATAATGTCTTCTATTTTATTTCATAAAATGCCCTTTAGCTTTTTTTCTAATTACAAATGAAGAATTATACGGTTTCATGTAGTGTTTTTAAAAGAGGCCCTACATTATAACATTGAACTTGCGACAAGCAGCCATACTTACACTTCTACATAAATAAACCTCGCAGATTGCCCTGAAAGATTCGATTACGTAGTAGAGCAGCACAGATGCTACAAAATGCAATTTCAATTGTTGAACTGGTATGACGCAAGATCCTTGTGTAACAGTATATCCCATTCCCATCCCATCAGTATCGATGACGATCAGGAAAACGTTGAATCCTTGGAATACGTCAACATCACCGCTCCCAGTTTGTTCAAATTTTTGTTTCCAAAATTACTCCAAATACATTTCTAAATAATTTTCTTTTATTTTTTAAATTCATCTACTCAAAATTTTACAAAAATTGTTTAGAACTAGAATTTTATATGCCATAAATCAAGTTAAGATGCGTTTTAACAGCTCTTAAAAATGGCAATAAACAATTCAACGAATTCAAGTGTGGACGGACGTCTCAACTAAATTTACGTTTTCATCGTAACTTTACCACGCAGTTTATCACATTATTTCAAATGCAAACATGAACTTTTCAAACCATATGTCATTATTTTCAAGATTATCAGGTATGCCCCATCACTGGCTTTACAGACATCTACGCATTCTACACCAGCGGAATTTCAACCTACTTCAGTGGAGTCAGAACTCCTTTCTTGTGGTTTCCATATCCAGGTGTGAATAATTTGGTGTTTGTTTAAATTTGGTTAATTTATATTATTTCGTTATTTTTTCAAATATTTTTATTGTCTGTATTTTATGTTGATTTCAATTTTGACATGAACAGGGATTTATTTCAAAATTTTCGAATGTACTATAACGATTTTAAGAATCTTCAAAATATAATTGTTACTAAACTTGAAACAACAAACTCATTTGTTTCTCCGTTTAAATATAACTTTTTTAACCATTACAAAATGATATAAAAAAAGGTATTGATGCATTTGATATCACTATTTAGGTATTTACAAGAACGTGCAAAGTACAAGTGCCTGGCATTCAAGTGAACCGAACTCTATAGCCGACGGTTCGGACAACTGCATTCAAAGCATTCTGCTTGGTTACTTTGGTTGGAACGATGCTCCGTGCACCTGGCTCATGTGCGTTCTCTGTGAGTTCGACATGAAAATTTGAAACGCATTTCAACAAACTCGCTCTGGTTCTGATCCTGAAAAAATTGTTTTAATTTTTAGGTTTTTAGAAACTTTCAAACTTTTACGTGTTTTTTATGGAAGTTTTGTGGTTTTTAACATATTACTTTTGTTAGCACAAAAAACTGTCATCTAACATTAGTGAAAAACTAATTTAAACATGATTTTTTTCAAATTTGTTTCTTGAATACAATAAAATTATTGAGTTTGATTAAATTTTTCAAGAGTGTAATGTTATATTTTGTTTTAGTTTTAAAAATATATTTTAATTTTGATATACATTCAGATGTGTCCAAACTTCTTTTGACACCATGACAAACTGTCACAACAACCCCCAATTTATAACGTGTCGCAATTTTTGACAGCTGCACCTTAAAAGTTACGATTTACCTGCTAACATTTGCAATTGTTTCATGCAAATTCCTTAATATTACAAATATTGATTGGTAAATGAAACTCTGTCACCTCTGACGTAGTTGAATATCTAAACAAACACGTACATAACTTCATATATAAATCGGAATAAAGCCTAAAATGCGTTTTTGAAAATATATGACAACAAAATTTTTCTAAATTCACGATAGATAATAAAAAAGAAAAAAATAGGATATCTCCATAAGGCATGATGACATCTTTTACGTTACAGACCCTTCGTACTTTTTCAAATTTACTTTTTATAACGCGAAAACCTATATATATATATATATATATATATATATATATATATATATATATATATATATTTATTCCATATATGTGAAAATAAGTTGAGAAAAATCATGAAACTAATTTTGTTTTAAGAAAAATTTAAATATGAAAAACGCTTATTAATCTTAAACTTCACATATTATACTTCAGATTGTTGTGATCTATGTTTCCGGTGCATTTTGCGTTTTCCATTACTTTGTTCTGCTAAGTTTGTCTTACCTGTTCTGCCATTTTTTTTTCATAATTTTTAGCGCATTTTTCTAAAAATTATTGTTAATTATAATTATTGTTATTAATTGTCACAAATTTAACAATTTATTAAATTAAAAGCTTTTTTAATTTATTTGATATATATTTCAGAATTTGTTCATCCATCCTGATCTGTGTTTTTCAGTGCATCTGTGTACCTACCAACTGTATTGTCTGCCCATCTACATTTAACAGTTAATTCAAAAAATGTTGATAGAATGATGGTCAAGAAAATTTGCAAGGAATATAACTTAGATAAAGGAATATACATTTTTACATTTTAAAAACTAATTCTTAATATTTTATTTGAAATTTTGATGATCTTATAACTTTATTTTTAGTTTGAATCAATTTGTAAATTAATTAGAAAATTCACAAATGACTGATTAATTATTTGTTAGAAAATAAAATATCAATGATATTTTATAATTATAATATAATAATTAACTATGTGACATGATGTTTTAAGATTGTTTTTTTCATATGAACCACTAACAAACAAATGCTGATCACTGGTATTCATCATTATACAATGAACATTGTGCTCCCATCATGGTAATTGATTTTGAACTCCAACTTTGATTTGATTTGATTTGCTAATTATTATAGGTGTTATTGTACAAATTTTGTAGGTTCCTACAGTAAGTTGACTATAGATAAGGAAGTAAATTCATCTAAAAAAAGAAAAATATCTGTTGAAACTGTTGATGGATAATCTTTTAAATAAAAATAATCTTTTTTCCTGCCACCAAAAGTCAATTCTTAAGCCTAAATCTTCTGAAATTCTTCAACAAGAATTAAATAAAACAAGCATTAAAAGTAACAATTCCAATGATTTCAGTGAAAAACAAAACTCTGATGCTCATCAGTTGAAGACTTCACACATTTCTAAAAATTTAGAACACCTATCTTTAACTTCAACTAAAAATACTAAGGAATCAAATAAAAAGAAAACGCCTGAAGAATTTCTTGAAATGCAAACCAAACACATTTGCTCAGAAATGAGTCATCCCTGGTGCACTGATCATTCTTATGCCCTCAAACATAAAGTATCTATTAAAAGAAAATCAGATAGTAGAAGCTATAAGCCAAAAAATTATGAATGTAGTTTAATTAAAATGCAACAAAAGGTTGTGGAAGGAAGTACTTTACTATATAATTCCATCATCCCATCAGATGGCAGCTACAATAGGTTTGAGTTCGCAGTGCCTACCACTGAGGTGTGTCTCATTTATTGAAATTATTATTTTACAGAGATTTCTTAATGATTTCCAACTTATATTTGTTGAAATAAATTTCTGTGGAATCAAAACATGTATAAAATTTTAGGAAAGTGCACACGTTCACTTGAAAACGACCCATCCCTGTTGCACCGATCATTCTTATGACATCAGGCATAGAAGGCCTAATGAAAAAAATGTTGAAAAGGTTTCTAAAACGCCAGTGCATCGTGTCACTTTTCCATTGGAGGAAAATTTCAATGAACTTAAACTTGTTTTGCCTATTCTTAAGGTCTAGTTTATTTGTATGCTATTTTTCTTGATGTATTTCACACTACTTTTTATTAATATTATTATCATCCAATTGTGTTTTTATGAAGAAATAAAAGTTCTCATTATTATTATTATTATTGCTGTTATAGTTCTGGTTGTTACAACACATTTAAAGCAAACACAATATGCCCTCACTTCTTAACTCCAGTAAGGAACTAATAAAATTCATAATTTGAATGTAGGTGCCATTGCACGAACTACCTGAGGATCTTTCATGTTTGCCAAATGATGTGCATGAAATTTGCCTCAACGATGATTTAGATTTACCATACATCAAAACGTCTAAAAGTTTGTTTTCGCTTTTGGTTCCATTGAATTTCTTCTATGTATTGACAGTAGTTAAAATCACTGTCAGAAGGCTTTTAACCAACGTTTCATAATATGCTGGTTTTAACTTTGTTTCTCTTGTAAAAATGAAGTAAATCTGATAATGAACGTCAACGAAACTATATCAACTACTATTCAAAAGATATGCACTGTTTTTACTTATTGATTTGATCCTGACAGCCATACCTTGCTCATCATCAAGTGAAATCCTTCCAATCAAAAACAAAACCTCGTCAAAGCGGCTCAAAAAATTTTACCCAACAGCTCTGGAAAACATCATGGAGAATGAAATTGAAGTGCTGAAGAACCAAACAACAGCTTTTTCTGAAACCCAAATAAAAGTTTGTCGTTGTACAACTGTTATTATTAATGATATGTTAAGTTAATTTCCGCCAAATTTTTATTCGAGCATGAATTTTTCCTCAAAACAATAAAGTTTTTCAAAAGTTCTATATGGCAACATGATTTCATTTGTCAGCGTCTTGCAGCTCACTACTTAAAGGAGTTGCCCAAGAGAAGAATGTATCAAGGAATGAACTTAACTTGTAAGATCTGCAAGAACAAACAATTTAATTCCATTTCATCATTATGCAGTCATTACCGGGATCACGCTGGTCGTTTGCTTCTTTTACAGTTTTCCTAGTTTTTTTTTCTCGGAAAGTTAAATTTTGTTTTTAACAATAGATCTTGCAATGTATACCCAGGCTGTAAACCAAATGTGTGCTTGACCTGCGATGCAGCGTTTACGAGACTGCACAGTCTCAAGTACCACATGCTCGTTCACTACGGCCTCAATCGATTCACTTGCGGTGATTGTGGACATTTGTTCAGGCACGCCGGTCATTATAAGGTCAGTTCAAGAAGGGAATAAAGGTTTTGTTTTCAGTTTGTGTTTGCAGTTACGTTGCTGCTTTCAATAACCTTGTTAACCTTATTTATTTTCTTCAATAATTGTTGTCTCACATATAGAAATATCAATTGGTATTAACGTGATAACTTAATTGTTGTAGAAACATTTACGTGGGCATTTGGAGAAAAAACTCCATCACGGCGGTGAATGTCCTGCAAAGTTCAAAGGTCGAAACACACACAAACAGCATATAAAAGTTAGACGCTGCAAGACAACAGTCTCTGGAGATAGCTTCACTACTAACGAGAACGTTCTTGCAAAATCAAACGAACATGAAGATACAATTTCTGCTAATAATTCCAGTCCTATTAACATTAAAGAGAGCTTCTACGGTACCATAATAAATGGCAGGTTGGTCAGTTCAACTTTTATGCCCTCTAGTGCAGCAGGGAAAAATTTTCTGTCCATTAGCAACAAGGTGAATGTCATAACTCCAGAAATTGATTACCAGTCACCTGCAACACTTGTACCTTTACCATCTACAGCTGAAAAATCGGACTTTGAAATCATGAAAGAAGATTGTGTTAAACAAGAGCCAGTCGACACTGGTTACACTGATTATTGGCCTGGAATATTGCCAGCCCCGACCATTATCAATCCACTTTCCAAAGAACATACAGAAACATATATTAAAGTAAAGGTTAAAGATGAAAATTTAGTTGCACCATCTCTGTTCTCAACATCCTCAACATCATCTTCAAAGTCATCAGCTGTTTCGACGTCAGCAGATTTCATGAGAAACCTACCTACAGAATCCGCAAACTCACCTGGAAAAGCTCCAATCATTTTTTTCAGTGATTTTCCCGCTATAAAACCACGACTCATTATCATTGAACCTGATCACTAAGCGCTAATGTGTTTTACTCCTAAGTGCTCAGGGCTGTTGAGTTTTTATATGAGTATAATGACTAAATTGTTATTTAATAAAAAATTAACGTTTTATTTTAGTTTCAGTTTTCATTGAAAACACTTTTTTTTGAGTTTCAATATTTTCTTTACTGACTTCATTTCATTGCCTGGTCGATTTTTTAGTATTTTTGATAAAAATTTTGATTGAAAATTATTGACGATTTTTAAACCCTATCATTTGTTTTCTAAAAATATTCATTTATTGAACAATGTTAGGTGTGTGTGTGTATGTGTGTGTGTATGTGTAGAGAGAGAGAGAGAGAGAGAGAGAGAGAGAGAGAGAGAGAGAGAGAGAGAGAGAGAGAGAGAGACAACTATATAGTTGCATGTGTGCCTGTCATTGTTTTGTCGTCGTCGTGATAAAATTTGTCTAATAAGGAACGACTTATCACCCTTTGGGGTAATGTCTCTTCATAAACTATCGTGTAGAATCTGTCATTTTGTTTTCCAGTCTTGTTTTGTTTTTCAGTTTGAATTTATTATAATAATAGTATAATTAGTTAAATAATTAATTAATTAATATAATTAATTTCGTCCACAGAATACTTTTTTTACTTGTGACAATTTGATGAATTAATCTTTGCATCTGCATCTTTTAAAGAGAGGCTTATTCAATTTTTAAATGTGGAAATTTACCAATAAAATGATTTATAATTCGACTTTTTGGTTTTATTTTCTAAAATTAGAAATACCGGATGAGACAATTTAAAGTTTGGTCAGGCATGGTTACTTTTACCGACCTGTTGTCTAACATTGTTAATAATTTGTAAACAGTTCTCGTAACATTTGTAAATATTTTTGAAAAATTCAAAATGTAATAGATTCATCTAAAATAGTAGGACAGCTAATAAAAAACGTTTATTTAAAATGTCAATGATAATCATTCTAATTCTAGGTGTTTCATTTAACATAGCATAACGTAACAAAAATCATCATCCAATTTGCAATATTACTTTTTTTAATTAATTTTGATCATCATCCTTGAGTAAGTGGCTACTTTGTAACAGTAGTCAAAAGACGAACCGAAAATTCCATTGACTCGTTGGTAGTAACAACAATGGAACCAGTTTCCAGATCCGTGACTTTTAGCACAGTGGTAGTTTGGGTATGGGTCGTTATCCTGATCTGGAGCGGAGAAATTCATGCCGTTGTGACGATAGTTTGGATCCGGATGGTTCATAATGTCACACTTATCTCCGTTGTATTTGGAAACGTTGACAATGTACTTCTCTATCTCCGAACCAATCTGCGTTAAATTTATTATCTACTACACATTTAGTTGTCTATAGTTAGGTTGCAGATTCAGGAGTCGGTGAATATTTGGTTTCTAGAACCTTAAAGTCTACCTCGTTTAATTATTAATAATTTTTAATTAAGATATTTGCCGGTCAAAACTTATAATAATAAAATTTTAGAAACGTTAAATATTGAGGCTTTAAATACTTTTAAATTACAAACAGTGAAATATTGAGTTTCAAAAATATTTGCAAATAACAAACCTTGAAATGATCATATTCATCAGAGAACCAAGAACCACTGATAAGAATTTCAAATCTCAACCTGTAATCAGCCGAGGTCGTTAATTGGTGCATCTTCTCCAAGCCCAACCAGAAGTTTTTGTGGTATAATCCAAATCCTGACTGTAATGTAATAAAAATTATATAACTATTCCAAAAAAATTCAAAGATTTTTCAATATTACAACGAACATGCTGTGATTTTCATCAATAATTGTAATTTTGACAGTCTTAATCCAATATTACTTTGTAAACATTCCAAATCTGATTGAAACTCTGCGAGCCATCAATCCTCTGCTGAATGACAATCCACCCATTGACAGACGTGACAGGAGTTGAGTTGGCAAACGTTGGAACGTCCAACAAAATCGTTTGATTGGCAGCGCTGTAAGCTATTGTGTGCAATAATCACAATCTTTCGATTATATAAATTAAAAAAATAAATGTATATTGACGTTAAAATTTTCTATTTAAGAGGATGAAAGTTTAAAATATGATGTCACTCACCTTCAGGTTCGGCACAGATGGTCAGCTGCCTCAACCCAGTAAGACACGTAAAGAGGTTGCACGGATTAGCGTAGTTAGGTAGTGAATTGGTACAAGAGTAAAACAATCCACCATTGAAGGTGAATGGAAAGTTGCAAGATTTGCTTGTCGTTAGGAAATTCTTGTTTGCTTTTGGGTAGCAATTTAGTACAATTTAAGGATAAATAAATAATTTTATATTGTTATTATCTTTAACGTTTTTTACTACAGACACCAATGTTATAACTTTAAATATTTTTATATTTCCAACACCAGTGTTGTAGCTTCCAGCGATTCTCTTGTTATCGTTATACCGTTGGTTCAAGATTTTTGATATATGAACACAACTGCTTCAACTTTGAAGAACGCTTATTTGAATTCCAACAGTAATAGAAACATTAAACTAATCCCAGTAACTACATAAATCACAATTACAACTTCTCCTTAACAATATAATGTTTGATAGTGTAATGTGAATTTAATACAAATTTTAAAAAATTCTGTTGAATAACCACCATGGACAAATTTCTTTACATGATAAAATTAACTGATTCAACAATTTACTGATATGTAAAGAAAAATATAAAAATAACTAAAATCGGTGAATTTATTATTTCTGAAACTTCTCATTGTAAGAACTATAATTATTAAACTCACAAATTGGCAGTTGGTAATTCGTGACAGCCGCTGGAAAAATAAAATCAATTTAAAAAATGTAAATGCTATTAATGTTATGAGCTACTGCGAGATGGAAATGTTTAGGCTCCCGTTCAGTGCAGCTCAAAGCCAGCAGTAATAGAAACACTAAACTAACCCCAGTAACTACAGAAATCACAATTACAACTTCTCTCCAACAATATAATGCACATTGATGTAATGAACATCGCAAAGTGAAAATAAAGCAAACGATTGTCAGGCAACTGATTCATTAATGTTTAACCATTATTATCCTACGCTGTGTATGTGTGTATGTTGGGGATATTTCTGAAAAAGAGTACTAAAAAATGTTTGACTAACATAGAGCTCGTCTGGCAGCTATATCCTGTTAGAAAAGTTTAAATAAAATGTAAGAGTAGGCGCATCACTTCACTGATAAATTTTTTGCATATTGAAATGTTGAGCTACAAATTTATTAATTAACATATTGACTAGCCTCGTAAGCCATGCATTCGGATTTATTCAGAGCAATCTTGTAATGAACATCGCAAGTGAAATGAAACAGTTGGCAATACTTAGCTGGATGACTAGCATTGTTGGATACGTAGTTGAATGCGTTGCAAGTGATGTTACCACTAGTGGGAGAAACATAATGAGAACATTTGGAAGAACATTCCAGTGAGGATCGTATGTTGGTTAGTACTGTGGCAGGTTCGGAAGCAAAACACATGGGATTGTCTGGCTCTCCTACCATTCCATACTTCTTGTCAGCCGCTGAAACTAATAAAACAGCTGACAAATACAACATAATGACATCAAACGTCATTTTTATTTAGCTAAAGATTTATAATAAATGTATTTTACAATATCAAATCCTTATTAAATAATGTCGTTTTAAGTTTTATGATTACAAAATTCTATCCAGAGCTCTCAAAAAATATGTTTCTCATCACTCACAAACAACATTAAACAATTTGCTCAAGTTGTTTGATCAAGACAAAATTATGGATCTTAGTGAGTAAAAGTACTGACGTTTTAGACAGATTCCTATATAAGGATTTCAAATGCAAATATAATAATGAATGTCTTACGTCTAACCTATTGTGAATGTTCATTCATCGACTTGACTGGTTTGAAACAAGATCCTATGAGACAATGCACGTTTGGAGCCAGCAGCAATCGACTTCATCATCATTCAACCTCAGGTGAATGTTCACCATTGTCTGGACTGGCACGCAAACGGTTTATCACGATCAACATCAAAGAAATGTCAGTGTAATTTTTTTAAAAAAACTTGAAGTAACAACAATCATAATATGCTTTTGATTTATGCGTTAATATTTTCTTGTGTTTGTAATATTATTTTTTAATTATTCTGATACAAATGACAATTTATATTCATAATTTTTCACTCTATATGGTGTATTTGATGAAATGGTACTTTATAACGACAACAATCTCGCGATATGTTCCACAAAGTATTCATCAGCATGGTCGACAAGTATCCAATTCTTCTTAACTTCAGTTTGATGTAACCAAAATATACCAAAGTTTTTAAAGATAGTTTTATTCTTTGAAGAAAAAAATTTTCTAACAAGTAAATAAATAAATAGATAAATAAATTAGTAATCAATTTTATAACTATACTCACTCGTTTCTTGCTAATCAATATTAAGGAATATTGAAAATAAACCTGATAAACCTTTTAAAAGTTGACAGCAACTTTTGTCAAGAAAACAATCGACAAATACAATTCAAATCAAAAAACATGATTGTGACAAGTGCAAGAGCGCAAATACTCAACTGATTATTTTTCACAAAAATCATTATATGCCAGAAAGCGAAGGAAATTTTTAAATTCTCAAACAACTAGTCATACACACCACACATACACACACACACACACACACACACACACACACACACACACACACACACACACACACACACACAAAACTATTCTAATAATTTGAACAGGTTTGGGAGTGTTATGAAAGTAAAACACAGTTAATAATATATTTACATGTTTTTTGTATGCTTCAATCAAAATTTCAAATCATACATTTTTAAACTAAAACCGGAATATTTAAAGTTCATTGTCTTGCTATTTTAATATTTTGATTTATTTGAAAATACATTTTTTTAATTTTAATTTCTTCACATATATGCTAAAAATGAGATTTTATGATAATTTTTCCTCCTATTACATTCGGGATTCTATTCTGGGTTTTAACACTACAACAAAAGGTATGATGGATACATTTTGGTGTATGATGGATACATTTTGGTGTTTTGAATTGAAAAATATTCATTAAACTTCATTGAAATTTTTCTTAAATTGTAAAATCCGATTCAAAACTGACAGGCCCTATTCCCGACAAAACCCACCAAGGTCCTTTACTAAGTGCCTTCTTCAAGTTCGCATACATAACGATGCATACCCTCATTTGTACCTTTGGATCTATTCTCCTATTTTTCCAGTAAAAAAAATTATACTTTAATTAATTTTTTTTTAAATTTTTCAAATAATCATCGTTAAAATATTTACCAGATTTTGCGGATGCATCCTGAACCACCTAAGGAGATATAGAATGGCGAGTGTCGATGGCGACAATCAGTTACGAGAAGATATGGCGATGGAAGATGTAGAAGCAGATACTGATGATAACGAGTCGGATTCTTCCCAAGATGCGAATGAAAACGTGATGCCAACTGATTATGTTCGCGGACCGCCAATAAACATAAATATAAACCAAAATTCAGCAGGAGTTGATGATCAATCGCGAAACGCCAACAGAAGCGAAAATATAGACATTAGAAGACGTGAGGCAAGTAACACAGATGGTGTGTCAGATCAGAATGAGTTATCATCTGCTGCCAGTAAGTCAGATGGTATGAATGAAGGTATGTCAGATCAGAATGAGTCATCTTCTGCTTCGAGGAATGAAAACAGAAAGGAAAACATGATGCAATCAAGTAAAGACCAAATGCCAAATACAGGTACAAACAATTTCAGGACAAGAATTCAATCAAATAGTAGAGGGAAGAAAGTGAGAAAAGTCTCAGGCTGATTCAAGCTGGTTGATTCTGATCTTCTTTGCATACGAACTAAACGTACGATTCAAATAAGATTATTTCACAGCAGTTAGCTAATGATTCGAGAGATACAAATAATATTGTAAGGTTAAGCACGATGGCTAATATAGCTACTGATTTATGTTGGTTATATCGAAAAGTTTCTCAATTTATAATGAAAAAGATTATAATTTTTTTGGTTTTATTGATTATTTACTTTTTTTTCAACAAATTTATATTGAATGTTTGAAAATAGGATTCTTAGCAGAATCGTATCGTTTCATTTTATATTTCTCCCATGCGATTCGAATTTTATGTAACTAACTTCATATCTTCATACAGAGGGTTGGCTTCTGCCGATGGATGCAATTTTTTTTAAATACGATAGAAATTTAACTGAACAGTTTTTATAGTAGGTTTTTTGTCGATTCGCTATTTTGCGAAATTAAATTTATGGACAAATTTTTTTTCTAATTTGGATTATCACCCATTTTGTCTTTTTCTCTGGTTGTATGATTTGTTTTATTATTTTATATTTGCATGTATCTCTATGTTCGCCGATTTTAAACTTTTTTTAGGACTATTACTTGAGAATCTATTAAAAAATTAATTTTTGTCATTTTTACTACTTCGAAGATTTAACAAAATCATATTATAGAATTAAACTGTTTAAAATAAAAGTTTTAGCAGCAAAAATAAAAAAACAAATAAGTGATATTTGTCATTTCTGAAGCTTCATGGCTTAAAAAACTAAAAATCCATAAAAAATAATGTCCATGAGAATGAATTGCTGTCACTTAGTCACTAAAGAGGTATGACAGTTCCCTCGCTATGAGGATGCTTTGTTGAACTTTGTGGTTCTTAGTTTGAATTACTGAAAACAACGAAATGTTTAATAACTCTCTAAAATTCACAACACAAAACATCCGTATGATAAATGCTTAAATAACGTTGGAAGCAGTGGTGCAGCTAGACGTCTGGCACATTCAAAAGTCAGAGCAGGAAAATTTATTGTGTTGACATGACTACTCCTTACAACTGAGTGATAGCGAGTTTTGTTTCGGCGGAAAAATTTGATGACTGACGACAAGTTTGGGCTTGGCCCAGACAATGAAAATTTTAAAAATGCATACAAATTTCTGACTTAAAAACAATTTTTTCTAGTTATTATTATAGCATTTTTACGCCTTGTCAATTTTGTGGTTAAAAAACAAAGAAAAATAGTTGAATTAGTGCATTCATTCGTGAATTAAAAATTCTCTAATTGAAGACGCTGCCACGCAAGAAGAGTTTACGCTTCACGCTTCAGTTTTCATGAGTATAATAATACAAATGTTAATCTTCAAGAGTTATTTTTATAATCGAAAAACGACCATCACCATCAACGTAGCAAATATTAAAATTTCAAAATTTGTAAGAACATCACTAAATTGAGAATTTAAAAAAATGCAGCATGTTTTCATTGTCTGTTCGTGCATTCTCTTTGCATTCACATTCAGCAGGTTCACTTCTGTACTCGAAAAAACATACCAAATGATAGGTGACCTGGATAATCCGAAATGTTTTCTTTCCAAACCTAACAAAATGTTATCAAACATTCGATCAATACTGGAATGCTCTACAAAATGTTCTCGTAATGTATCTTCAAGTGGCAAAGAGACAGCCTGCAACGCCTTCAACTATATATTTAATAACGCAAGCAATTTGGACAACTATTGTCATCTCTTTAATTTCAGTAGTGAATCTCAATACGAAAATGTTACTATTTCTACCTTGTGTCAGGCCTATGAGGTTATACGTTCAAAAGATTTTATTTGAAACATTATTTGAAATTTGTTTAACGTTTAATTTGACGGTTTTTGAAATTTTCATTTTACTAACAATATTACATGTTAAATCATTAAAATAAAATGCCAGGACGTCGAAGTTAGAAAAGAAATTTGTAAGTTTGAAAGATTATCAAATATATTTAACAATTTTATTTTTCTCTAAAAATTATTCCGTTCATTAAAACATTGGTTACATTTTGTTGTTGGAGCAACAGTTTATTTTTATTTTACACGATTTTCAAAAGGCTAGATTTTTTTTACAATCATTTCAAGTAGTTTCAGCAAAGTAGTTGGCGATTTGAAAAGTCGAATTTTCAACCAAAGGGTGAATTTCCAATCGAATTTCCAAATTATTTTTTTCCAAAATTAGTTGGCGACCGGGGGAATTTTAAATAATTTATGACCAAGGAGGAGATCCGGCTACTGAGTGTACCCACATTAAAATATCATTACATTTTTTAATCATTTAATTTCACTAAAACTAACATCATTAAAATCGAATGCTTCAAACATTTTAAATGAAATCCAATTCACGAATTGAATAAATCAAAATAAAAGCAAGAAATCCGAACCTGACGCTGAGTAAGTTTTGCAAGTTCCCCTTCACCTACAAGGGCGGCCTATTTTATTCTTGCTCCAATGCACTACCCACCTTGGAACTCGCTCCTGATCAGTACATGTGCATCATCGGTAAAAGACAACTGGCTACCTGCATTGACCCGGAAGGTAAAAATTGAAGTATACTATCTGTAAATAAGAAATAATACGTTTTAATTATGTAAAATGGCTGAAAAGAACGCATGTTCAAATGGAATCAACTCCAATTATTGAACTTGTCAAGGTTTTAGTGCCGTGAACGATACAATTCAAATGAGTGTTCCAACGTTCGCTAATAACACCCTCGTGACGTCAGTTAATGGATGGATTGTCATTCAGCAGAGGGTCGATGGATCGCAAGATTTCAATCTGCCTTGGAATGATTATAAAGTAAATGAAAATGCCTGTAAACTTGGTAAATTTTTTTACAAAACGAATGTCAAAAACAGTCAGGCTTTGGAGTTTTCGATAAAAACTTTTGGTTGGGCTTGGAGAAGATGCACAAGTTAACGACATCGGCTGATTACAGGTTGAGATTTGAAGTTCTAATGGCTAGCGGTTGGGTCTCCGATGAGTATGATCATTTCAAGGTTTGTTACTTTGTCAAATGCTGACAGTTGCATTCAAATTGAAGTTTTAACTTATGATATTCAAATTACTTTAATTTAGTTTGGACGTAAAAATCTGTAGTTTCAATTTTAGTAATCCGTTTGGTATGAATGAATTGATAAATACCTATAGTACATACATTAATATGGTGAGCGCTGTCCGACTGTTACCTCATTCATCTTCTAATGTTTTCTGTTGTTAAGAGTAATTTTTGTATTCATCATTCTTTGTATTCATGCTAAGGACGTGTTATATGTGTTTATCAGACAATTATAATTATTTCTTTGTTTGAAATGAAAAATATTTATACTTCTTGTTATAAAGATTACCTTTATAGTTAATTAACATTTGGGACGTGAGTCAAGCTATTTTCGGCATTCTGTAATAAAACCTTGAAAAATCTTGAAAAGCTATCTAGAAAAATTATCTCTACATTGTAGGTCAACTCCGAACTTCAGATGTATTCCCTGGTCGTGTTTGGCTACAGCGGTGACAATGAAGATGTTCTGAACAGTCCTTACAATGCTCTCATGATTCAGAATGGAATGCAATTTACAACATTTGATAAGGATAACGACCTTGCACCAACAGAAAACTGCGCTGCTGGGTCTTATGGTGGAAATTGGTATAAAAATTGTTATTTGATAAATCTGAATGGGGTTTATGGTTCGTCATTGTATTATTTTAAAGTTTCTAAAAATGTTCCTGTCATATATTGCAGGATGATGATAAAGCTAAACATTTAAGTTATAATAATTGTTATTTTACATATATTTTTCTTTATTTTATCTTAGCATTTTTCTTTTTAAATCTGTTTCTCCTCACTTATAGACATATTTTGAATCTTTAAAATTATGCATTTTAAAAATTTTCATTTTAATTTCTTTTCAATTTTTTTTGACACAATTTTTAATGATTTGTTAAACCTTTTTCAAAATGTTTCAACTTTTCTCTCATAAGTTGAATAAAAATTGTCAAACGTAATAGAAAAATCTTTAGGAATAACGAAATAATGAAAGATTTGCAAAATAATTTAAATTAATTCTCAGGACAAAATAGAATAAAGTCCAGACAACATCGATGTAATATCATATTATGGTTATTTTAATTGATTTGAAAACATTTCAAGTTGCAACCAGGGAGTATTTGTGTGTGTGCATGCGTTCGTGAGTTCATCTGTGTGTGTATGTGTATATATATATATATGTGTGTGTGTGTGTGTGTGTGTGTGTGTGTGTGTGTGGATCACAAGACGTAGGAGTTTACAAAATGGAAAAAATAAAAAATAAAATATGTGAGAAAATATTCTAATGATCTATTTTCAGGTTTCACTAACTACCACGGCAATGAATACAAAGTCGAAAAATTCAGACAATTCAGAGCGGAATAGCTAACCACATATCACTCAAATGAAATGAAATTAAATAAATTCTTGGACATGACTTCAGTATTTATGACATATACACAATTCTAGATTCTACTATCCAAATGCACGCACAAGAAAAAAATTACCAAAATGCTAAATTGTAATAAGTACCTACGTGACATTCTTAACATTACAAAATGACATCAATAAAGTTATCAGCAATATAGGTAACATCAATTACACCATTAACAATATATATATATATAACATTAATTATTTTAGTAACAAGGGTAAAGATAATGTAAGGCAATTTATTTCAGGCATGACTTTAAAATAGGAACTTGGCGCGGGCTTATCTCAAGTGAATTGCTGTGATAAAAGTAATGTTTTTTAAGAGTAAATATTTTGCACGAAAAGTCGAAATCACTGGTGTCTGTGTTAAACATAATCAACTTAATCACAATTCAATACAAATAATATTCATTTTTGAATGTTTACAAAAGCATTGGATGCACGGAACAGAACTAAGCAAAAACAACTTCGTGATATAATCTAAATAGAATTTTAACAATTAATTTGAAAATCAATTTTTAAATATTTACAATAAATTTTTAAACAATGCAATACAGTTAATGCAATACAGTTAATGCAATGCCAACTGTCTGTTGGTAACATAACTCTGTGGTGTTTTAAACAATAAGATTTTTTTAAATTCACGTATATCGTAGACACGCAAAATTTGAAAAAACTGCGAACTTAAACTAACATGTGTTAAATATGATATTGGAAATAAACAACAACAAAAAACAATATAATCGCAGATAGAAATTACGAAACATCAAACGGTACTGGCCGTCATCACGTCAAATACTCAAACAACTGCGCTTTGTTCTGCAAGGACAGCGTGGCCACAAACAGGCGAGATCTTCCACCACTGACCGATGCATCTTCATCGAGGATGACGTTGTATGGGGCATTGATGTTGGTGACCACATGTTCAATGAAGTAGCCATCGCCGCTAAACTTGCTTACCCTCTTGTTGCCTGCATCAGCAACAAACACCTGACCATTCTCGTCCACGCTGACACCTTTGGGCCATTGTAAGTGGCCACTATCGTCGCTTCCTCGGCCTCCAAAATGACCGATGCACCGCGATTGTCTTGTATCAAATGCCACAACTCGGTGATTTCCGGAATCGCTGATGAGTAATTGCTGAAAATTTCTGTCCCATGTAGCAAATTCTGCCATGCATATTTGACCTTCGTCCGATCCGTACGTACCGAAATGACGCGTTTCCTTTGATGTCGTCAAGTCGTACAGTCGAACTGAGGACATGTTGCGATCGAGAACGGCCAGTTGTTGCCCATGCGAGCAGTCGTCCACAAGGGTCAGTGCGCAAATCCAGTTGAATAGGCCGTGTCGCCATTGGTCGAATGTACTGCTGAAACCATTCTTGTTTTCGTAATGGCTGTGCTTGTAAATAAGCACTGTTTTGCGAACGCGATCTGCTACGAAGAATTTATTGTGCTGCTTCGAATACGCAATGCCGAAGGGTTTGATAAAATACGCTTTCATTTCAAATTTTAACCTGTAATCATAATTATTATCATCAACGTTGATGTTTTTGAAACCTAGGTTGTCAATCTTTTTTATAATTTTTCCTTTCTTTTCATAAACGAGCCCACAACCGTAATCAGCAATTGCGATTCGATCCGCTGGCAACTGACACATTCCTGTCGGTATGCAAAACTCGGCGTTGTACTCACAAACCAGCTTGCCTGTGCCTTTGTTATCTGAAGTAGTCTTGTATTTTGGATGGTCGCTTCTTATGTTCTTTTCGTGCTTTCGCTTGTCAAAAACATAAAAACTGTCGGATTTCATTGAAGACTTGAAACTATTTTCAGAGTTGTTACTGCTGCTAGTTTTACGCCATCCATTGTTGTTTGTGTTGGTTCTTTCTAAATTTTCATAATTCCAATTTCCGTTAAACATGTTAGTTTTAATATTTGAATGTTTAGCGTGTTTCGTAAATCCATCATTTCTAGTTGGCGATTCGTCAACGACGTTCAAATTCGGTGACGAGTAAAACTCATAATTGTTTGCAAAGTGACTCGGATCAGACCTGTATCTATATGCAAACATTCGAGTTCTGGTCGGTCGTTTCCTGTAATAGCCAAACGTTTCGGAGTCTTTTAGGCTGCTCTGTCGATACTTCTCGTTCGGGTTGCTGCTTTTGGTTTTAAAGTCTGACGAGAATTTGTTATTTATGTTAAAGTTAATTTTTCCATCGTTGTAATTATTGCTCTCAAAAGAAAATTTATTTTTATGCTCTCCTAAAACGCTGCCGTTGGACTTGGAAGCGCCATTGTTCGAATCGTTCAAATTCTTAGACGAAGATATTGAGGAGTAGATCTTATCAAAACTCTCTGTACTAAAGGATGGATCTCTTTTTATTTTGTCTCTCAGACTGAAACATCTTCTGGTTGTTGGAACGTACTGTCGTGGCTGATGATGGCTCTTGTCAAAAGTTGTGAACGAAAATGAGGTGAAACGTTTTGATTTGTTGTCGGAGGAGTTGTCTGTTGTTGATGTTGTTGCAGAGATAGTTGTTGGTGCTGGATTAATCGTGGAGTGTTTGCCATCATTCATTTCATCGTTGCTGGTCGTGTGGGTTTCATTGCTTGCGTTTTTTAAACAGTTATCGGTATAAACAGTTGTATCGGTTTCCTTATCAACGCTGCTATGTAGAGTTGAGTTGTTCTTGTTTAATATGTTTGTGGAAATGTTGTCTCTCATGTTGTTGACGTCTTTGTGGATGCTGAAGTCACTTTTCTCGCTACTGGTGTCGCTGTATTCTGCTGTCAGTTTCAGGTTGCTTTTGATGTTTCGAAAGTTTTTCCTAGATCTTCTATTTCTTTCAAATTGTTGACAACTTTCAAAATCAGTTGATGAACCGTGCTGTTGGCCTTGTGGATCTTTGTTGATGTCGTCAGCAATTATTTCCTCATTTATTTTTGCATCATCGACAATATTGTCGGTGTTTTTTTTAGAAATGAAATTTGGGAACGAAAACCTATTTGAATAATTGTCACTAAAATTGTGGCACTCTCTCTTGACGTTGTTGTATTTTTCACCGTCGATATGCTGTCTATTTTCAGCACTTTCGTCTTCCTCTACCAAAGAAACATTAGCGCTATTGATGAGGTTTCCAGACGAATTGCTTTCGTGTGACGTCACAAACTGCTGGTGGTTGATGTTTTCTATTGTATCCATGTTACCTGTTTTAGTTGATTTTTACAAATAATAATCACCGTAAAATTCCAGGTTTTAGATGACGATACTGATGATGATGACGATGATGATGACGATGATGATGATGATGATGATGACGATGATGATGATGATGATGAATCTGCCGACATGAAGATGAACGGCAATGCAATTAACGACGATGGGGATGACAAAACATGATTATGATGGTTTTTAATAATAAAATAATAATAATTATAATCATAATAATAATTATTATAATGATGATGAACCTGTAGTTCTTCGACGATATTTCTTTAAAAGAATTTTTGACATTTCTTCTACTGCCATCTTTGGAAAAATAAAATCAATATCAGTCGACAAATTTTTCATTTATTAAAGACTCCAATCACCTTTGCAGTTACTTTATAAACTAAATCTATCCGCCAACAACACTGACGTTATCTTTCTCCATAAACATCCACAATTTCACAACTATAACCTTCTTGACATCTTCAGCGGAATCGGCATCTGGGAAGGCAGCCACACCGGCCGCAGGTACACAGACCAGCGTGTGGCAGACTGGACAGCAGATGTAACTGGCTGACCGACGAAGTAGTACAGTAGATCTGTTGGTGAGATTTCATGGTCAATTAAGTTAATTACTCTAATTTTTTAATTTTTGACATTTTAAATGATTTGATTTTAAAACTTCATCTCTCTTGAGTATGTAGAATTAACAATAACAGCGCTAATAAGACAAAACCGTAGCAGTTGCAGTAATACTTTTATTTCTAGCACTACTCCAGCAAACTCAAAATTCATAAAATGAAATGTGTTTTTGAGAACGTCGATTGTAACGATGTTGTTAATTATAACATCAGAAAGCAGCCAGCATGAAAAAACATTCGGTCAGTCAGGCATGTACCTGTATCTATTGAAGACTCCTCCCCCACAATAGTTGTCGAAGATGACTTGCAGACACGGCAAACAGAAAACATGTTTGCAGGGCAAACTTCGAGGATTTGTAAAACTTTTGAGACAGTGTGGACACTTCAGTCTGTTGATCACTTTGTCTACCGCGTGTTCCAATGTCGTTTCCATTGCCTGGATGGACATTGAATAATTTCCTTACAATTTTCTTTAAGACACAGTTTTCCTCATAATCTGGATGATTAATGAATATTTGTTTGCATTACAATTTTTTTTTCAATGTTTCACAGAGGTATAAACAATCAACAACAGACACATGACGGGGATAAATAGGCGTCATTCCAAACATCAGACACATGGCATGTAGTTTGTTTCCATTATAATTCAATGGCAACTTGATAAACCAACGTAGGTAGATCTATCTTGAATTTTATTTGAATATTTAGTATATATACTTCGGTTTAATTATTGAAATTTATTCAGATGGCACACACACACACGCACATATGAATAGTAAGCTTAATATAACCTCATTACTACGCTTTATACCTGGTGATTAATTATGTTGATACACATAACAAACACGTAGCATACATAACATACGTGTGATTCACCATGCAAATGTATTATGTTTTTATTATGTATCGCTAAATATTATATATATATTTTTATGTGTGTGTGTGTGTGTGTGTGTGTGTGTGTGTGTGTGTGGGTTTGTGATAAATTTATAATGAAAATATGAGAAAATTGTATAACAATGATTTCATTGTTATACAATCTCAAATCGAGTTTCTGTAAACCGCAAATTTCCATTTTAAAAACTTGATACTGGTGAATTTATTATTATTATAAATTATTTATTTTTAGCTACTGCTTTATCGATTTTCATTGCGATAACGTTGAGTCAGGTAATTAGAAGTGAAAGTACATCTTGTTTAAATGTATCAGCAGTTTGAGTTTGCAATATTGTGTGGCATAATGTTGTTTTGCATGTGTTAATTTGGTAATTTTCGGCCGTGTATAGCACTTGGTTTTAAAAAAAAATTTGATTTTCTTCGCTCATAAAACAATTTATGATTGGTTTTCATATTTCACATCAAAATAAAGTATTTTTTCAAAAAAATTTGACAACTTTTACAAATTTTCTTAAGGTGTATCAAAATTCAAAATCATAATTTAAAAAGAAATTGTTTACCGTAATCTTAACAAACACATTTAACTGAATGGGACTAGAGTCCAAAACCTACCACTCATCTTAGGCTTAGGTATATTATTAAAAAATTTTGTATTGTTTTGAATTTTTATGATTGTCCTCTTACAATCAATCTTCGTTATATTCTTTTTATTTATTTATTTAACAACTGACCAGAGGGCATCAAGATGCCTCTTACACAGTCAGAAAAAATGAACTAAATTCAACATAAATGGCAGAACAGAAATAAAAAGAAAATGTTCTATTAAAAAAGATAGATACCGCATGTCATCATTTCAATATGTCAACATTAATTCAGATAAAACCATTAAAAACCACTAAACTAACAGAACAACCAACGTTTCGCTTCAGTCTGTCGGTTCATCTTATCGTAAAACATTCACTGCATATCTGACGATGATTATTTGAGTCTGCGCATACGATTAACGAACGCAGTAGACAGGCTAATTTAAATAACAAAAACAGTTTCATGTCGTTTAAATTTACGCCGGAGTATATATACATTTGTCGGATCTACAACGAGTGGCATTGTTTTGGTCAAGGTTACATTATTGTCATTATTATTATAATTAATATTAAAACTTGTCTTTTTACTAATTTTATTAAATATTTTATTTTTAACCTTGTTGTTATTGTTGTATTATATATTCTCGTTAATTTTTCTATCATTGTATTCTTTACTAAAGGGGTGGGCAAACTTTTTGCAGTGAGGGCCGCATTGAAAACTATTTTACCTTTGAAGGGCGGCATTTGTACTTAAATGGCAAATATTTTTGACCCCTGCCATACTACATGCTCAATTATTAATCTTCCAAACAATTGGAATTATACAAAAGGTCACAATTCGTTAAGCATGACCTTCATTCTAAACTGTCTACGAAACGAAACAAAAATAAACGAGGCAAAACGAAACGAGACAAAGCGAAATATTATTTGGCAACAAAAATCATATAAAAATTAAAATTTATTGAGTGTGACCCCAAATATAGATACGACATTTGTACCTTTTTCTACGTTATCGGCAGTACGTATTTTTCTTTCTGTTGATAAAATTTCGCTGATTATAATTATAGCAACATAATAATTCAAACTTTGGTGTCCATCTACTAACAGCAGAAGGTTAAAGCTCCTTTTCTAAACTTCCTGAAATAAAATTGCCGAATTAAACATATTGATAAGCCGACATCATTAGCGTTTGACAATCATTGACTCAGCATTGTTTTAGTGTAATATTTGGTTGCTTATAAGCCTCGAAACTTTAGATAATCCATTATAAACATAACATAAAATTGTTACTCAAAATATAATCTAAAAACCAACAATAGTATTATTTCTTGTTTAACGAACCAAGTTACGTGTATCGTTGAATTGAAATTTCAAAGGTCAAGTGGTTGAACAAGCACTTCTATGATATAATATTACTAATTATTGTCGTTAAACTGAATGTCGACGTAATATCAATCGTGGTGATGTGAAAAAATGATTTATGATAAATATGTTTACGACGACTAATGATGATTAATATATAATTTTCATACCTTATTAAAAGTTTTTTCAGTGAGAATTCTGCTAAATATATTTTTTTAAAAGTTACATTTGATAACTTTTCAAAAGCGAGACATCAATGGCATTGCTTAAATATCAATCTAACAGTCTTTACGTCTATAAAAAATAAATTTTATAAAATATTATGACATATTATAACAGTTTCACATAACAATTATTTCGAAATTTTATTTTCAATAAGACTATATTTCCATAGAGTAGGGGTGGGCAAACTTTTTGCTGTGAGGGCCGCATTGAGAACTATTTTACCTTTGAAGGGCCGCATATGCACTTAAATTGCAAATATTTTCGACCCGGAGAAAAATTTTATTAAGATTTGTGACTCCTTTTTTGGTCATAATGTCTGACTGACGACCTCGCGAACAAGACCTCGCAATTGATATGTTATTATTATTATTGTTGTTAGGTATATTTACATAGCGGTTTTTAAATCATTTTCCAAAAGGACAACGTGTGTGTGTTGTGTATACGCGCGCGTATTTTGTGTGTGCGCGCGTATGTGTGTGTCTATGTGTGTGTGTGTGGTGTGTGTGTGTGTGTGTGTGTAAAAAAACTAACCTGTTATTTAGGAAATAAGATGTTTATGTATGTGCAGATCTGTAGGTAGGTCGGTATCAGAGTAAATAATATAAGTACAAAATGACTTTTGTACTGTTAATGATACATCTTCATTCCAAATTCAACATCCAAAGGAGAACCGTTGTAAAGTATCGGGGATTATTATTGTTATTATTATTGCTATTGTTATTATTATTATCTGTTATTCTATATCTTTATTAATTTTCACTAATTAATTAATTTTCACTTAAATAATTTTAATTATCGCTAACGAAAAAAACAGTAATTTAGTTTCAAGTAAACAGGCAGATCTAGTGGCCTTTGAGATTAATTAATTAATTAATTCATTCATTCATTCATTCATTAACAGCATAATTTAGTATTATAACTATTATTATTATCTGTAGTTTATTTAAAATATTTTATTGATTGTGTCATTCAACAATTAGTTAAATAAATAAGCAACAAAATAGAGCTTCTTTAAAAACGTTGTTAAAAAGTAGAGAGGTAAGATTTTCTTTAGTAATTTAATTATTCACTGTTTATTATTTTGTTAATTATATTTGAAATGACATAATAGACGCTGATATTATTAGATATTTATAGTTAATTTATTAACTCTTTAGAAGTCAGAATTAAAAAAATACAATTACTAAATCTTTTAAACTAAATTGAAAATTATTTTCCCCCAAAATCGATCGAAAAAAAGTTAAGAAAGAGTAAGCGAGCCAGAAAACCTATTAATCGAAAATTTAAATGCAACTCTTATCGTTGAACTATGTACCTCCCTAATCAAAACAGTCGAAATGTATACAATACACATATCAACGTCCAATGTATTTTCATTATATATACCATGCATGCCAGTATACAATACACACACACACACACACACACACACACACACACACACACACACACACACACACACACACACACACACACACACACACACACACACACGCACGCACATATATACAACTGTATATCATCTATGTATATACACACTATGTTTATACACGGATATATACAATGGAAACATACACACATTCAATAACATACTCTAACAAATTTGTTGGTGTTGAATACACGATGTATGTACACACATACATGGCCATGTAGATGCCTTCGATAATAAATAAATGTGTTCAATATAGTTTAGAGTTTTAGACGTAAGTTTACCCTATGTGTTATTGTGTATTTATGTGTGTTTATCTGTCTTTGTGTCTCTGTTTACATTTGTATATGTGTCTATACAAAACTTATGTGTTATACGCATCTTACGTATCAGTATTCCTATTAGTACCTGGAGGGTTCAAATTGAGAATTTTTTTACTTATATACACACAAATAAACAAAATCAGGATGATGAGAATGAAGACAACGATGATGATGTCATTACTTATGTGAAGTGGAAAAATGTTTAGTTCATGTGAAGATGGTATTATAAATATGACGATGGTGATGAAGATGGCGATAATGATGAATAATTATTTCGATGACATTTATGATGAAGAGGAGGAAGAAGATGATGACCAGAAAGAAGATGATGATTGGAAAGATGAAGATGACGACAAGGATGATGATGTTTCTCATCACCTTTTACTTTGTAAACCAGGTGTTCGCCGATCGATTGACAACAGGTGAGTTAAGATGATGACGATGATGAAGACGACGATGAAGATGATGACAATGAAGATGGTGGTTAATCTGATAAAGATGAATATGCTTAATAGAGATATAGCATGTTGTTACAAAATCTGCTTCTATATTGTTCGTGTTTATCATATTATAGCTTAGACGATTTTACTTTAGATGAGGTTAACTCAATTTACTTGTAATACAACAATATAATTAAATT
Organism: Helobdella robusta; assembly: GCF_000326865.2. NCBI lineage: Eukaryota > Metazoa > Annelida > Clitellata > Rhynchobdellida > Glossiphoniidae > Helobdella > Helobdella robusta. The sequence continues at coordinate 1,893,336 of NW_008704502.1, forward strand.
TTGCATTTTAACTTTAAATAAATTGTTAAAAAAAGTATATACAAGGATTTATATAGTTTGTGTCAAGTATTCATGTAATTCAGTGACATTAACAATGTGAAGTTAACAGAGAAAGGACAATATTAACAGTTATAACAAATTTCTGGAATTTAGTTTTAAACATGGTGTTCAGTGATAAATTTTCGTAAAGACTGTCATAATTTTTATCTTCATCATCATCGTCGTCGTTGTCGTCGTCACCATTTTCACCATTTTCATTTCTGAATGGCACCCTACCGTTTCGTTCTTCTCTGAAATCTGGCGAATAAAATTTTTTCCGGCAAACACCACGATTAGAGAATATTAAATCATAGAATTAAATTAAAAATATTAAATCATCAAATTAAATTAAAAATATTAAATCATAATATTAAATTAAAAATATTAAATCATAAAAATCAAAATATTATACAGTTTAAATAAAATTAATAAAAAATGATTTTGACCAAGACTTTATTTACCTAACATATTTTAAAAAAAGAGCAATAACATGTATGTTCACCCGAAATTTAATTTGTTTTTCTTTTTCTTTTTTGTTTTGTTTATCTATCTTAAGTTGTTTCGGCGTGTTTTTTTTATTTTCGAAAAAATATTTAAACAGACTTTTTTTATTATCTGTATCCTATTTTTGGAGTTCATTCTTTTGATCTCTTAATATATTCACTTTTCTCATGCTATACAATTTAATAGTGAATTAGTCACATGAAATATTTTTTAAATCGACAAAATGAAGCTATGTGTGAGGCGAGACCAAACAAAAACATGAAATCGCTTGACCAGTTCGAAGTTAATTTTCATCATCTAATTTTTCATCTTCTAGTTTTTTATCTTCTAAATATCATTTTCCTGTTTGCCGTCTATCGACGGCAAAATAAATTTTTGTTTGGCCGGTGCGTTCATTTACGAAAAATCGGAACCAAACAGCGGAGCCTACAAGAGATGATTGGACCGACTCTATTTTTCTATTAAAAAAGTAAATAAACAATTTTCCCAGCCAGTAAAATATCTGAAATTGTGTTTGGTACGTGCGTAGACCGCCTTCATTGATATATTCTCATACATATATTTACTTTACTGCAAAATAATATGTGGCTGCAGAAATTCCACATATAAATTTTTCTAATTTTTTCATTAAAATTAAATGAACAAAGGCATTTATTGGAAAAATTATAAAGCGATGAAGCAAATATGTATTCGATGTAAATCAAATCAGACCAGAAAGAACATTTACAAAAGCTATCGAATCTTAGAAAAACAACCCAATCTGCATGCATAGGCGTAAACACCGACATTTATAAACACACACAGGCACGCAGACACACACAGATAAACACATACACACAAAGATAAGAGGCACATAAAGCACACTGAGAAGCATCGCAATAGCAACACGTCGTTTCGCATCACAAACGTTTAATGTGATGTCTTAATTAAGGCTTCATACTTATTTATAACTTGCACATGTCTAACTCATTCACTTCTCGTTTGAAAGCACGCCATCTTTCTCTCTGTCTGCTCGGCTAAGACCACCCACATTGAAAAAGTTCTTGTAAAATTTACATAAACACTACACACACATACACACACATCACACACGCACTCTTTCTCACACTCGTATACACACAAATACAAACACACTCACACACACACACTCACATTGGTATACATTTACAATGTTTATTACCTTGAAGATGGAGAAATTTTCCGTACATTCGATTTGTTAGATTATTTTTTCTAACAAATACCTTTGAAGAGGCGGCCATTTTGCTACTAGAAGAATTAGTAACATTAGTATCAATGTTACTTTTTCTAGGAGGCCTAGTAATGAAACTTGTATCATCAAGAGTACTACTATTTTTTGAAATAATCGCTGTAGTAGTAGTAGTAGTAGTAGTAGTAGTAGTAGTAGTAGTAGTAGTAGTAGTAGTAGTAGTAGTAGTAGTATTAGAAGTCAACTGGGTGAGGTACATTTTGTGGTAGTGCACGTTGTTGGGCGGTTGTCCGGTGTTGCTTACAGGAGCCACAATTCCCCAGTATACAAAAGCTAGATGTTGTTGTTGTTTCGGTGGTTGTAGGAGTTGTTGTTTGGAGGGAGGTCGTTGGTCACTTTCTTGCCGCTGATGCTGCTGTTGTGTTGGTCTACGT
>NW_008704502.1:1900519-1935071 GCF_000326865.2 Helobdella robusta
GTGTTTCCTGAATGACGATCCGTGTTTGCATGTTTGCCGAAATAATCTGGTATAAAGGAAAAGTTTTTTTTTCAGTTTGAACCTCAACTTTTCTAAACATATTAATTTCATTTTTTGTCACATTACCATCTTGGTCATGATTTTTATCAACATTATCATCATCACCATCATCACCATCATTATCACCACCACCAGCATCATCATCTTTGTCTTCATCATCACCAACATCACCACCATCGTCATCATCATTCACCATACATATATTAAAAGCAGATCAAAGCTGTTGAATGGAGAAATACATATAGATAAGTGGATAGATGGATGGATAGATTGTTGGATACATGTACCAATAAGTAGATATCTGATCGTAAGATGAATGAGAACTGTAACAGAATAGTATTAATTGCTACTAATTGGCGAACAAATAAACGAATGTGTAAAACCTGAAATTATCTCGGCGGTGAGATGGAAGGAAGGGAGATGAAGAAAAAGAGGAAGAGAAAAAAGAAGATAATCAGACATTCTTGATGATGCAGTATATTTTATATTTCTAAAAAAAATTGTGAAATTGTGAATATTAAACCATAATAAATGAAAATAGTTGAATGGATGGATGAGTGGATGGATAGATGGTTGGATGTTTGGGTAGATGGATAAATAGATGTATGGTTGGATGGATAGATAGATAGATGGATAAAAAAATAAACTCTTCATCAACTCCACCCTTTCCTTAACGATCCCTTCCTACCACTTACCTGCTACCAAGGGCCACTCACTCCTCTGCAAACTCCACGAGAAACAAAGACGGTCCTCATTCACGGCTGATCTGACTGCTACCCGATGATGATGATATAGACGATGATAAATACAATCAAAAAAATTAACACTAATAATATTGATAATAACAAATGAAGGCGCCTGGCACCGATGATGCAGTAACTGTGTTCGACTGCAAGCAGATCCCTGTCTACCTCTTGTAAAAGTGTGTGTGTGTGTGATGTTTTCATTCACGTGTACGTGCAGCGCAGCGCTTTTGTAGTTGATGACGCGCCTCAGTCGCTTGCCATGGCTCTTTTTAAAATGACTTAGTAGTAATAATAATAATAATATAATAATAATACCAATTTTATTATTATTATTAATAATTATAATGGGAACAATCTTTTATTCATCAATAAAATCAATAAAAATGACAATACAAATTAAGTAAAATAAAATGAAAAGTCAATGAAATAATTAGTGTTTTATCAAATCTGCGAAGCTCATCATTCAAATCGAGTGAGTACAGCCAGAGTTAATTAGTTTCAAAATTGGTTCATTTCAAATTTCTATCACAATAGATAGCGTACGACGATGATACAGCAGACTTAATAAGGTCGTTGCAAAAGTTATCAGACCAAACAATGTTTATATGAGATAAATTAAATTGCTTGAATAGACCCAATGTAGAAATTTCGAATGTATTTATTTTTATTTTCAAATGTTTGCAATCGTCAATTAAGTTATTTTTCAAATTATTAGAGTATTTAGATAGTTTATATTCTTTTGAGCTGAGGAAGTTGGTTTCGTGGCAAACTGTTAATTCCAGAATTTCCAACGTTTCACCGCGTAGCAATGCGATATCTGGTCGCAATGACTTGAATAAGCGTGATAGTGGTTGAACATCTCCCGTCGAGGATTATTGTCAATATTTTGTTGTGTCTTGTTGTGTATCTATCCAGTGCCGACGAAGAACTGCAGTTGGATAGTACATGTTTATTCGTTTGTAGATTATTGCATAACAAGCACTGGGCAGTGGAAGGCTTTCCCCATCTGGACAGGTTGGCATTTGTTGGCAGTTGCTGAATTAAACCTTTCCGGACGAATCTGAATAGAACCTCTGGAAGGTTTGCAATGTATCGTGACCAGTGATCAATTCTAGTTGCCGGAATATGATCACTGATTGCCTTGACTATCATACCTTGACAGCGGAGTGAGGTCAGCCGTGTAAATTCTGTACTTTGTTGTCGAAGTACTAGTGCCTTGAGCGTTGATTTGATGTCGTTCGAATCGGGTAGCTGATTATCCACCGCAATATAGTTGTTGAATGATTCGGCCCACAAGCACTTAAGTTCGTCTTTGCCGTTTGATTTTAGATAATTGCGTAGTTTAATTTGCATAGATTCGGCATAGTGCTTGGGAGACCTAATGTTCAAGCCTCCCAATTTGAAGGGGAGCGACATGCATTCAGACACACAGCTGCTGATAGGTAGTGACAGCCATGATCTCACCGATTCAACAATGAGAGGGTCGAGGCAGCTGCCTATCCAGGTCAAGGAAATGTCGTATGTCCGCAACTCAAATGCCAATTGCGACGGTATATATCTACGTAGAATTTGTAGTTTCCAATTTGCCGTCGTGTCCAGTTTGTTAATCACTAATAGCAAATTTTTTAGCTTACCATTCAGCTGTTTTTTAGCCCTACTGTTGTTGCCTTCAAAATCATAGGTTTTGCCCAGATAGACAAAGTGTCCGCCTATGTCGACATGAGGAATTGGTTTTTCGTCGATAATCAGCATCGGGAGAAATTGTTCATAAGTACCGTTTTTTTCCTCATACCGAATGTTGAACATTTATCAATTTTTAATTTCATTTATCAATTCATAATAATAATGATAATAACAATAATAATGATAATGATAATGGTAATAATGGTTACGATGATAGCCAACTGATGCTGGTGAGGATGTTGATGATAAACAAACATGGAATATTATTATTATTATTATCATTTAGGAGAATGGCGACGAAGACAATGGTGAATGACGCTAATAATGGAAATGATGATGCTGCTGATGATGATAACAATAATGATGACAATAATGATAAATTGATGGCGACGATGACGATGATGATGACCACTAACATTTCCACCAGAGTACCATACCGTTGCCTAGGTCTTGGAATTTGAAGCAGTAGAAACTTTTAACTCTGTTTACGATGGTGACGATGATTGTGTTGATGAAAATGATGATTCTGATGATGATGATAACAATAATGATGATGATGACAAATACGACGATAGTATCATGATATTAATAATATCGATCATCGTATTAATGATGATGACTATGATATATATCAAACAAATATTTTATATAATTTGTTTTTGATTGGAAGACGCTATAGTGCCATTTTTTAAGTCGTTTGACACCGCGGTTTGACCAGGTTCGAATCTTTCCTCACTCTCGATGTATGTATGTATGTATGTATGTATGTATGTATGTCTGTATGTATGTATGTATGTCTGTATGTATGTATGTATGTATGTATGTATGTATGTATGTCTGTATGTATGTTTGTATGTATGTCTGTATGTATGTATGTATGTCTGTATGTATGTATGTATGTATGTTAAAACCAAAACATGATGAGTGACACTGAACCGTCAAACATCAAGTAACAAATGGATTAACACTTTGATTTGTCGTTAATTGCACATGTCGGCATTCAGTTGGATATTTTCAAGCACACAGACACGCAGGAACCGCTGCAACAAGCACGAAATGTGGTTAGTTGCGAAAAACAGTTCCCTGCTGTCGCCTGATCTGACGCTGATCATTTTACATATTGCCTTAAGAAATTTAAGGGTGTTGGAGTCCATCGGGCCGAGAACCTCGATACATATTGGCAAGAATTCCATCGAGGGGAGGGCATTCCCATATTTTTTCATTTTCTCATCCGCTGCCCTGGCCGCGGCCAAACCGCATTCTTTACTTGTCAGGTTTACGTATCGTTCGGCGAGGGTGCCAGGGACCGTAACATCCCACGCCAAACATCTGCCGGCTCTCCAAGGTATTAGTGTGCATCCGTCCGGGTGCCTACCATCATGCGCAGAAATGCCGGATGGTTCCTTGAGAACCGGGATTGAAGCCTTGGAGAAGAGCCGACAAATGTAATCGTTTAGCGCTAAGTGACGTAGTTGACGGCCCCCACCCAGGCGACAAACCAAACCGTGGTGCCCAAACTCGTCCGCCCCAGCGCCACATCGGCACGTGTATTTATTCTGAATGACCAGGCCAAGTCTGAAGCCAATGGCAAATCTCACAGACTCGTCGTCAAGCCTGGTGCCCACAGAGGTGTTGGGCCACGATCTCAACCACCCACAGCTGGCAACGCTGGACATGGCCAACAAACGAGCGGTGGAAAAGTCGTCGCCGCATGAAGACAACAAATTTTGAAAGATTTTTTTATATTCTTCGTTCAAAAATTGGACGTGCGTACGGTCTCCCGGGGCGGACACTGAGGGAAGAATATCGCGGCAACAAAAAAACCGGTGGAGCAGGGAAGACTGCAGGTCGAGAGTGGCAGCGGCAGAAGAATTATAAACAACGGGAGCCAGCTGAACCACGCTAAGCAACCCCAGCTCACCAAATCGCACGGGCAGCTGAGCCTGGGACAAACCACTGTCGGTCACTTGAACATTGCAAACCGACGACAGGGCGGTGCGCAGGGCTCCGTCAAATTTGCCCAATTTAGAAAAATCAATGTGTTTGGATGTACGCAGGAAGTACATCAATTTGGGCAAACTGAGGGCATTGCGGATAATAGTCAAGGCATCATGGGCCGAAAGACAGGAAACACGACCCAGGGCGAATTTAAGCTCAGAGAGCTTTTGGTCAAAAAACTTTATTTGATAATCGCCCTCGACCAAGGGTGTGCCTAAAAAACTCAGTTCTGATGCACCAACTCTAGGTATTTTAGCCAGCGCATGTGGCACCTGAAATAAACTTTGGCAGTGAAGTTCGCATTTTTTAATGTTTAACTCTAAACCAATTGCAGCGGAGTTATGCTTCAAATATTTGTAGCTATCGGCCAGATTTGGGCCGTTCGAAGCAATGCTGATATCATCCAGATAAGCGCAAACGAAAGTGGACGAAGCTTTCTCTAAGAGTGGATGTAGAGTTAGTGCGAACAGCAAAGGTCCAAGGGGATCACCCTGCTGTACCCCCTCGGCTGATTCTACAACCCAAGAGTGGTAGCCAAGGGAAGAGACTCCGCCATAGGCAGAATGGCAAAAATTATAGATATTGGGGCAAAAAAGTTTGACAGCCTCCAACATCGAGTCTCTTCTCAAGGCATTGAAGGCGTTTTTAAAGTCCAGTTTCAGAAACCCCCATTGATCGGGGAGGTCGGTGACCAATCTTCGAACCGCATGAACAGCGGCCTCAGCACCACCCTCAATCCCGACACCCAACTGAGTCGGGTAGAATTTGGTCTTGAGTTCGACCACGACCAGGGCCAAGGCACATTTGCCGGCCAACCTTCTCCAAACGTTCCCGACCGCAATCGGTCTGACCCCTTCGTCTTTCTTATTTAAAGCTATTAGCCGGCCTCCAAAAAAGGACCGGCGGACGGAGAGTGGGCAAGCTCCAGATAGGATCAAATTAATGAATTGGGTTAAGGAGTTCAGTGTGTTGTCGATTGGCAAGGGGCCTGAAAAAACATCCTTAAGGTGCTGGGGTCGTAGGCCATCCAGGCCTCCAGAAGAACCGTTTTTGAACGATTTAACGGCCCTCAGCACCTCGGCTAGAGAAACGCAACCAGCCGTTGGTGTCAATGCGGGAAAGACCCGCCTGTCCACCGGAATTTTTGGGTGGATGGAACATAATTTATTGAAGGTGGCCGGCGAGCTCTCCGCCAGGCCCTCCGGCGAACAGACAAGTCTGACAGCCGAGAACAGGTTTCCCTGTTCAATACAAGATGACACAGCATTGATTCACCGATCGGGGTTGTGCTTTTGTGATTTGGCATTATTGAACCCATCAAAGCACAGTACCAGGGTTTCAAGACCAATAGTTGAATATTCGCTTAGACGCTTGTTGATCAGATTGCCCTGGTTGATCCGGCGACCCCCTCTGGAAGTTTTCTGTAAGACGTATGGGACAAAACAGTGGAGTCTAACCCAGTGAGCCGTGTCACCAGGGTCATTACAAACAGCCGTCAGCAAGGCGTTCAGATCATGTGCGAACTTCTTCCTGCATGGCTTAGGGATATGGTCGTACACGGTACACATTTCAGCACGGCCGTCAGCTTGTCAAAAACACCAGAGTAATCCAGGTCGAGAGGATCACCGGAGACCGATGCGGCCGACGACCGTGTGTGCAACCCGGGCTTGGGGTCGGGTGCGGCACCGAGAGGCGCAGCAGCCCTCGCGCCCGATGGATCAACTTTTTTCCGGGACCCTGAGCATTCTTGTCCTTTCATTTTACCTCCGTGCCGACATAACTTCCCGTCTGGAGTGCTTCTATAGTGGTTAAAGCAGACAGGGCACTGTTGTAACGTTGGAGCCATATGTGATTAAAAACAACCAAGAAACGAAGGAAAGAAAACAAACCAAGTGGGGTGGATGGATGAATGAATGGATGAACCAGTGAATGACCAAATGAACGGGCCAGCGAACAAACGAATGATTGAGTGAATGATGGGGGAATGAATGAGCTAATTACTGAACGGACGAGTGAGGGAAAAAAAAGAATGAATGAGTGAGTGAATAAATGAATGAATGAATGAATAAACAACCGAACGAATGGATGAATTAACGAATACATGAATGAGTGACGGATTGAATGAACGAGCGAACGGATAAATGACTGAATTATCTTTAAATATTTAACCAGTGGAAAATATATATAACTTTTTCAACTTTTATTTATTTTTTTTCTTTTCTTTTTTTTTATTGATGAATGAATGAGTGAGTGAACAAATGAGTGAATGAGTGAATACAAAAACCTAGGTAACAGTGTGGGAGGAGACAACTATTGCAGCAAACTTTGGCCTAATCTCTCCCCTTATAATTTATTTTTTTTTACACAGATTTTAAAAATTGGTTCAGGAAATTTCTTTTTATAAATAAATTTTAATTTTAATTTTAAATTTTAATTTCAAAAGTAAATTAAAAATAATTGCGGTGTATGTATGTATGTTTGTATGTATGTATGTCTGTCTGTATGAATGCATGCATGTTTGTGTGTCTGTATGTATGTATGTATGTCTGTATGTATGTATAAATGTATATAGATCCACGAAAACTATTGAGGTGTTTTTGAAATACATGAGAAAAAATCACTCAAGTGTTAAAAATAATTTAGAAGAGTGCGTAAAAATGACGCATTCGTTGCTGCAAATATTATAGCATATAACGATAACAGTGACGTCATCGTTATGACGTCATTATCAGATTGTGATATCGTTGAAAATGATGATTGCGATGACAGTAACTGCAAAGATGACGATACTTTGTGTGATTATGTTTATTCATGACTGTTATCATCTGATATGATAGGTGGCGATTAAGATGTTGTTGTTGTTGTTGTTGTTGTTTATGCTGTTGTTGTTGTTTATGTTGTTGTTGGTCTGCTGTATGATGAAGCACGAACTAGGCATCTATCAATTAACGCTAGAAAATAAACAACAACTACTACATCAACAACAACAAAAACATCAACAACACCAACCACATTAGTACAAACAACATCAACAACGTCAAATACATAAATACAGACAACATCAACAACATCAAAAACACCAAGGAGAACAACTACAACAACAACAACTACAACAACAACAACATCAGTTTTAACATTAACAACATCTAAAACAACGACATCAGAAAACTTTAACTGGAAGTTAAAAAAATTACGGTAATGAATTTAGTAGTTTGGCTATAAAATTCCTGCTAACCCGTGTGTATTAAAAATATTTGTACAACAACATAAACCACAATATATTTGTTAATAATTATGCTATACGGTATAATAATAATAATAATAATAATAATAATAATAATAACAATAATAATAATAATGATAATATATTTGTTATTCTTCATTTTCTATCTGCAATAATGAATATTTTTATGAAAATTCACTAAATCAAAAACTTTAATAAATATCTAAACGCTCATATACTTAATATTTCGTATTTAAGTGTCTGGATTTGGATTTCTAAGAAGAATTTGGAAAATTTATTTTGTCAGTACTTTTACTTGGAACCTGAGAACTTTTACTGAACAAAAATTACTTAAAGACAAAGCAGAAACATTACCGACAAAAATTATAAAATCAATAGAGGAAAAAAATGCTAACACCAACCCTTTGTTTATTTCAACGATTCTATAGGCGCTGTCGTTCTCAATGGAAAGACATTTAATGTGTTGTTTGTTTGTGTTTGTTGTGCACATTTTTTGTTGTTGTTGTTGATGTTGTTGTTGATGTTGTTGTTGATGTTGTTGTTGATGTTGTTGTTGATGCTGTTGGTAGTGTTGTTGGTAGTGTTGATGTTGATGTGGTTGATGTTGTTGGTAGTGTTGTTGTTGATGTTGTGGTTGATGTTGTTGTTGATGTTGTCGTTGATGATGCTGTTTAAAAAGTTGTTGTCGTCGTTGTTGTTGCTGTGAAGCTAGTTGCTGAAGTGACCAACGCCGACCTTGATATTCGTATTGTGAATGGTATAGTTGATGATGACCGTCAACTTGTTGTCCGAGATGGTTGTTAACATCTTCTTGCGGTCGGTGATCATCATGGTTGTGGCTATGGTGCAGCCGAGAATGATCGCTAGTATTTACATTCCCATTTTGCCTACTGCGATAATTGTGATTTTGAAAGTTTTGTGGAAGTTGTTGTTGTTGCCGAATCTGTTGTCTGCTCGATGGATGGCTGGTTTCATTTTCTTTGTGAACATCAAACAATGCCAAAGGTGATGATGGTGATGATGGAGTTGATGAGTTTGGCGGGTGTGATAATGATGAATGGGATGACGGTGATGGCGATGATGCTGATGATGATAATGGTGATGATGACAGTGTAGACGACGACGACGACGATGGTGGTGGTCGTGAATTCAAATCATTCCTGCAAGGAACTTGCGATGAATACCATGTTACGAATGAAGATGATGATATGATGATGTGCTTCCTCTGAGTCCACATGCTAATTTGGTGGTTGTTAAAATGTAATGACGACGAAGAAGAAGATGATGATGATGATGACGATGATGATGGTGGCGGTTGCGAGACTGAATGAAAGATTTCTTGAGTTGTCCAAGATCTTTTTGACAATGATGACAATGATGATGACGATGATGATGACGATAATGATGGTGACGATGATGATGATGATGACGGCAATGACGGAAGATATGATAAGGAATTAGAAGTCAATTCTTTGGAAGAGTCATGTGGTGATGATGATGAGGATGAGGATGATGAAGATGATGAGGATGAAGATGATAAAGATGATGATGCCAAAGAAATTGAATTTGTAGAAGTTTTCCAAAGTAAATCATCCACATACAAATCATCTCCAAACTTATCAGCGTCTAATTTGTTTCCCGCCATACGATGATTAGTTTGATTGTGATGATGTGAGTGAGGTTGATTGCTATGATGATGATGATGGGTTTGTGAATCTATCTCTTCGATGTCTTGTTCATCTGAGGACCACAAAAATTTCGGGAAGTTACAAAATCCTCCTTTAGTCATGTGACCTTGGTGATGGTAGATTATGAATGATTGAAAATGTGGATGAATTAACGAACGAATGAATGAATGAATGAACGAACGATTGAATAAATGGATGAATAATTAAATAAATGAATGATTGAATGAATGGATGAAAGAATGAATGAATGAGCGAATGAACGAACGATTGAACGATTGAATGAATGGACGAATGATTGAATGAATGATTGAATAAACAAACAAAAGAATGAAGGAATGCATGAATTGATAAATAAATTAAAAATTTTCACTTATAAATTAATAAATTTCTGACGATAAATTTTTTAAACGAAAATCGTTAACTTAACACACACCTTCTTTGTTGTGGCCCTCCTTGTCTTCAAACATTTTTGCAGTAATGGCAAATTTAAGTATCATAATTATCGTAATAACTATCAGTTTTGTATCCATTTTATCTAGTTTTTTTCTACTGGACAACTGAAATTATCTCAAATTTTTTTTCCGCTGGTTGGTCATAAATAACACAAATATGTTAGTTTGTTTTGAATAAATGAAAAAAATGAATGGATGAACTAATAGCTGGACGAATGGATAAACAAATGAATGAATGATTGATTGAATGAATGAATGAACAAATAAATGAATGAATAATAGATTAAATGAATATGGTATAGATGTTTAAGCGAATGAATACAAAGTTTATAATAATTTTATAGGCATGTTTCAGTTACGATGACAATAAAGAAGTGAGATTGATTACAATGTGATAATGATGTTGTGGCTTCGATGACGATGTGGATGAGGCCGCGACTACAGCAGCAACCACTAGCACCGGAAAATTACTTTTCATCTGAGTATTTGATGGCAGTAGATAGGTTAGCGTGTTAAGATCATCTGTCGCTTTCCTTGACAGACGTCCAACATCTGTGCTAATGCGTGCGCTTTCAAGTGAATTTAAAGTTTTTCAAAATCAGTGAATCTCATTTCTATCTTCTATGTTGTCGTTTTTATTTCAAAAGTGAAAGATTCCTGAATAATTTTTAAGAATATTACTGAAGTTTTTTTAGACATATGAGATGAATTTTAACTAGTACGAAGTAATAACATGGAATGAACTCGAATGAGCTATGTTGGATGAAAAACGCTTTCAAAATACGCACATTTTGAAAAATTATTTTTATCATAACTTATCAGATTTGATTTTTTTATTATTTAAAAAAAAACCTAAAATATAAGTTATAATCATGCTACAAAGATAAACAAGATAGTTATTAAGCAAAATATGCGAGTATATCTTCGCATAGGTATTACATGTACATTGACATACCTTTATCTGGGATAAATTTTAAATAATTTGTTATCCAAAATATTTCAACCTTTTATAACACATTAAATATCAAACTATACTTGTGTGTGTGTTTACATATATTTGTATGTGTATGTACGTGCGTATGTGTATGTGTGTGTGTATGTGAAACGATTTCTCCCCAATGCATGTACATATATATCCAAATCTTCCGAATGCTTTGTTGGACATGAAAACTAATTACATAAGCAGATGAATAGCTATTATAGGTGCAACTCTTTTGTGCATGGAAATTATATTTTAATCATTATATACAGGTATATGTATATATATATATATATATATATATATATATATATATATATAAATGTTTATAGAGAGAGAGAGAAAAAGAGAGAGAGAGAGAGAGAGGAAAAGAGAAAAAAAGAGAGAGAGAGAAAAAAGAGGGAAAGAGAGCGAGAGTGAGAAAGAGAGAGAGAGAGAGAATATTATATATATAACCTAACCTATATATAAGTGCACATGGATATAAATGCGTATAGGTGTGCGTGCGTGTATGTGTGTATGTACGTGCGTTACGGATTGCTGATGACGGCGTTCATATGACTAAATTATTTAAAAACAAAGAATAAGTTTACGTGAACGTAAAACATCTTTTGATGACGTCATGTGTAAACAACAGCAACAACATTTTAAAACCAAAACATCAACGCATTTGTTCTCTACTTCGAGCTTTAATAACTTCTTTACAAGAATCGAGTTAATTTGTTAACATTATCCTCTAATGTTTTTGAGATTTGGTATAGATTCAGAAAATCCTAACATACTGAGTAAGTTTAAGATCACAAGGTGAATAATTCTTTTACATATGAGCGGCACGATATTGGCATGCAGTTACTGGGTTCGAACGCTTATCACATCTACAATTTTCAATCAATTTATCGATTAGTCAATCACAAACATTCAATAAAACGTATTTTACTTAATGGGAACTTGTTGATTACTTTATGAAACGTTGAAAGTAATTACATTTTTGTAAAAATTAATTACTAAATAAACAATTTCTCTACAATGACGTCACCAGCTGACTCCTCCTACAATTCTACTTGATTGACATTGGCGAGAGCGGAATGTGTAGCTACAGGAAGACAGCCAAAGAATTAATCTGCATCGTCCTTCTCGCCTGCCTCTCTCGCCGTGGTGGTCGGTGTCATTAACGATGATTGTATAGATTGACTGTATTCATGATATAAATATTTTTGTGGTATGTGTTTTTCTCTGTATTTTATTATCATTCATCTCTCTCTCTTTCTCTCCTCTCTCTCTTTCTCTCCTCTCTCTCTTTCTCTGGTTTACTTTCTCTTTTTCTTTAATATTCTTTCTTGTGATTATGTTTAACTCATTCATCTTTAATATTCTCTCTCTCCATCTTTCCTTTGACTTCACCATCACCATCGTTCTCATCATCGTACTATCTCCACTTTCATCACCATCAAACTCCTCCTCCTTCTCTTACCTTTATCTCCATCACCATCATCATCTTACCCAACACATCACCACAACAGTTACCAGTCAACTGAGAGGACCGGATTCAGCAGCTGTAGTTATCGGTGGTCAGTTCGTCATGAAGTGCAACATCACAATTCCTCCCGCCGGCCCATCACCATCTTCATCACTGCATCACGTAAGAGGGAACTTTCATTGGAGCTGGACATTCAATGGGATGGTCATTGTGCACGGGCCTGGCTGTCAGTTAGTGGATGTCATCATCATTGTGACGTCATTCTGACGTCATATATATTTAATTAGTCAAGATGAATGGAATGACGTGAAAGAGACTAAATGTGACAGGCCACCATTCATATACAAAATCAAGTTAACATGTTTATTATAAGAATGATAACACGTTGAGTTTTTTTTTACAATTTTGCGCGTGAATATATGACAATATGTTATCTTAACAATTCATTCATTATTGACACTTTAATGTACATATGATCTACATAGAACATAATTGCTGTAGTTTTATTAACAACAAAGTAGTGACTATAGAGAGTGCCTTGGTTGGCAGAGAACACTCCAAGTTCCAGTTGAGGGTTGAGATATTTTCTCAAATGCCATGCAATTCATGTCAAAATGTTGTTTTCACTCCAACAAGGTTGAGTAGCTTCGAGCTGGGAAGCAAATACCAAACCTTATCAGACAGCCCCTACTCATGTGACGTTATCATTAGCAAGATTGCCTTCAATGGTAGTGTTACATTTTATTCAGAGTTCGTTGATTGATTGGTGTGTTTAAATTTGTAGTGTAAATTTTGAACTTTATGACTCTTTCATTAAAATTTTTTTAAAGTGTTTCACAGAGTTATTAACAACTAACACTTTGTAAATCAATTGCCTATTACACAGATTCTACCATATACACGTTTTAACCGTGTACCATTTTTGAAAATTTAAAAAAAAACAAAAATTATTAATTCTATTTTGATATTTCATCAATTTTATCAAGTATTTATTCTCTAGCCAGTTTATCAACTCCGCATGTACATATGAAGTTGTGGTAATAAAATTAGAATAACGGTTAACTCAGTCTTTATATGGTCCATGCTTTCAATCATATTTTATTTAAGATATCTACAAAGAGATAGTTAACTCAATCCTAATACAATCCATGCAACCTATCTAATCATCATGCATTTAGGACAGTCTTCAGTTATCTTTCCATTTACATACTAACCTACAAAATGATCCACTCATTCAATGACAAATACATGCAACCATATAATCAGACGCCGGGAAATATGAATGTTCGGTTGATGCATCAGAAGGAGCCAGAGTTATATTTCATTTGGTTGTGCTCGGTTGGTTTCTACTTACATTATTAATCAATTCTTACGTAGAGGCATTCGTTCGTTAATGAATGTTTTTTTTATAGACAGATTGTATATTTTTTCGCATTTGCTTGTTGTTAGGTTGATCTAGGCTCATTTGTTAGTCTGTTGGCCATTTTTTTTAAATGTTTTTTATGTTTAATAATAAAATGTTAAGCGTGCGAACTATTTTAAAAATACACTTTTCATATTTGATATAAATCAGACCAGTAGTTTTTATGTAATTTTTGAATCAAATTAAACAAAATTCCAATTTAAATTACCTTAAACATTTTTTATGCTTACGTCTGAGAAATGTAGTCCAACCAAACTCATTCAGACAGACGAGTCGACTGTTCAACTTCACACGATGCTGACTCAGTTGTGAACATGAAAGACCTTGTCAACTTCAAATGTTCACTCAGGTCTATTTATTTAAACAAAATTGACCTGGGCTAATCCCTTGCCAGCAATAAACTTGAAAACTTATCCAAGAAACATTCCTGTAAAATTTCTATCTATCTGATGATGATATTTAATAACTATTTTCATGAAATTAAACTCTATCAGGAGGAGATATTGATATTGCTTTTAAGACATCTGGTTATGTATAGCAGCATATTTTACAGGTTGAACACTAGCAAATCTATGATATTTAAGCTAGGCAATGCTAAAAATTTATTAAATCAGGAAAATTCAATTGTTTAGAGTTATTTATTACGTACAGCAGATTTTTTTTTCTATTTTATTTTATAATAAAAAGTTCAGTAAGCAAGAGTAAAATATTACATAAATATTTTTGAAGTAATTTTGTATTTATTCACACTTTAGGTACATACAGTTAGGAATTATTTCGTATATACGTATTCAACAACCTGTAATACGTATATTACAGATTCAACGATACGACCCACGCCAATGCTCCGCGCCTCGTTTGGAGTCGACCGTCGTTTGACGTCTCCAGATATCAATTCGGACGCGAAAATGACAACAGCTCCCACAACAGCCACCATAACAACGAAAGCCACCAACACAACGACCACAACAGTCACAGACACAACGATCACAACAGCCACAAAAACCACAACAGCCGCAGCAACCACAAGAGCTACATCACGACCAAGAGCGAGGACGGTGACCAAGAAGACATTGTCGAGTCGATGACAATCCAGAAATCGGAAACTGAAAGTATGTCAGAGTTGACGAACACAGTGGAACAGCTGGTGGACTACAAGAAGGTTCCGATCTTTAAATCCTTCAGATGTAGGGCTGCCATGTTGACCTTGGCAGTGGCCATGCCCTTCAACTTTTCATGCTACACCGCTGCCAAACATCTGCTCTGTTGGCACATTTTATTTCGTTTTTAATTTATATGCATCTTTCTGTAATGAACGTTTAAAAGTCAAAAATGTTTGAAGTTTAATTTTTTTAAAGGTATGGTGGTTTGATTGTTTTGCATTTATTTTTATATATTTAATCAGATTTATCTGACAAACCCATTTGAAAATACACACACTCACAACAGACACACACACACAACAAACACACACGCACACAGACACACACACACACACACACACACACACACACGCAGAAACACACACATACACATCTTCCTAAAACTTTCACTTAAAACCCAACGCAGACCCACCTGAAAACGTAACGATAGTAGCACCCAACAGCCACTACGTCCGCCCAAACGACCAGATCGCCTGTGTGGCTGTTTGCAATCCAAGCTGCTCGTACCAGTGGTACTACAATAATTATACTCTTCTGGGTAGGGGGCAAACTTTGCAAGTTGAAAATTCTGGTAAGTAGCAATTATGAAAAAAATTTAGACAAAAAAGATATTGTTAATGCCAGATTTAAAAGTTATAGAGGTTGAGATATTGTCAATGTTAGATTTAAAAGTATAGAGATGGATGTAGAGAAAAAGTGGAAGCCCCTTCAGCCTAATCTATTTTTAATTCAAGAAAAAATAATCAATTGGATAGTTTTAAAAATATTGGCAAACTTTTTTTACATATTAAATCATTTTTTTTCACAAATTTTCTTATTAAAATAGTTTACGTCTTAAATGTTATATAAGTAAATTAAGTTTAGAAAAAATTTCGCGATGTTTCTAAATTTTGGAGCATCTCCACCTACCTCCCTCCAACTCGACCTTAAATCATTCCTTGATTTTTTTTCTACTATTCTTGTGGCTAAACTTTTTAAAAATAAAATTTTTTTGAAAATAAACTTAGGCAGCTATAGTTGCCTGGCAGTCAACATGATCGAAGGAAAGTATTCCACCTCTATGGCTCACACGCACATCTATATAGGTAGGGTAGGTTACTTCGTGTTCACTTCGTTGTGCAATATTTTTTTCAGTTTAATAGTTTATGAAAAAAAGTTATTTAATAATCATGAATTGTTTTTGTATTTTAACAATAAAAAATATTAGATGTCAATATTTAAAATAGATTGAATAAAAAATGAAAAAAAATATTTGTATTATTTTGTTCGAATGAAATGTTTTACCGTCAATGGTTTTAGCAGAAAAAAATTCTTTACTTAAGTCATTTTATTATGACAAAAAAAAATTTTAAACATAATTAAAATTATAGCTAAAATTATAATTATAAATTTAATTATAATTATAAAAACACGCGCAGACGACAGCATGCCAGTCTTGAAAATCGTCCTCATAACGGTCCTCGTCACATTCCTGGCAATCCTGACCGTTTACGTCACCGTGTTTTGCACTACGGCCGATATGAAAGCCGGATTCTATATTTGAAACACTTCTTACAATCCGTCTCTATATTATTAATGGAATGGCCTAGTGGCTTAATGGTTAACGTGCCTGGCACTGATGTTACAGTTACCGGGTTCGAGGACAAAGAGATCCTTACTTGTCAGGTACAATGTGTGCGATGTCACGGCGTTTTATTCACATTGCTGATGATGTTTTTAAGATATAATAATTAGACAAGTGTGAAAATTTAAAATTGGATGATTCTATATAACATTTTAGACAACAGTCATTTAATATACGACCTCATGGTAGAGTTATTTATTTGGGGTACTTCATTTTACGGTGGGATGAAGAAATACATTTTTTTAAATAAATTAATTTTCATCATTTATCATCCATATTTCGATCAAAGAGACCATCGAAATAAGATAATTTTTTTCAAAATTTGGTTATACTAAAACGCATTATTTGATTTAAAATAACAAGAACTTCAACAAATTATAAGTTTAATTATCTGTAGAGAATCAAACAAGCAAAAAATTTGAGTGGAAGTTTTAAATAAAGCCAATTAATACCAAAAAATGTCTGTGAATTTATGACATTAATAAATCATCTGAGTGAGCCTAAGTAACTTAATATATTTGTTCAAAATAGTTTCAGCATGTTGAAAACACAAAACATTACATAGATAATAATTACTGAAAATAAATGATGGACATTTTGGAAAACATGCAGGCATACGTGTGGTTACTGCTTTGTCATTTGAAACTTTATAGCAAACAAACACTGAGCAAATTTAAATTAAAACGTTCATAATAAATAAATGTTGAATCGTTTTGAGCATGTAATGTTATACATAAATGATGATTAGAATATATATATATATATATATATATATATATATATATATATATATATATATATATATATATATATATATATTTAAATATCTTTAGTTAGGCAAATATACATAAGATTAAACAAACAATCAATCAAACAATCAACCAAACGATGAAAAGAACAGACAAATAAATAAAAGAATACACGAACAAGCACAGACGCACACGCACAAATGTTGCATATGTTATAAAAGATCCACACATGGTACTTGCGTAATAAATGTCCCGTCGGACTCACCCAAAACGCTCCAGTACCAGGTACACACGCGACCAACCCACACAACCATAATGAAAAAAAAGAAACATCAAATATGATTGCAATTATCCCACGTGCTATTCTCTTCGCAGAAACCCATCAGGTATGATAGTGCGCCAATCACAACCTTAAGCTGCATTCCGAAGATGAAGCTAAACTTTGGGAGTTCATCCGTTTCAAGGAAAATCTTATAGCGGATCAAGATGATAACGGAGGAGATGAATGCCGTTGCGAAAATGATCAAAAGTATTACGACAGTGACGAAATAGATTAGGTAGAGACGGTTGTGTGGTAGGAAAGCAATGATGAAGGCCACCAGTGATGCCTCGAACATTATGTAGATTGGGTATGGCTGCGGGTAGATCATTGCACTCACGCAGTAAGAAATGATGACGACGTTCACTACCATGATTACTTTGAATGTATGCATGTCCATTCTTTCTGGTAGAGGATGATTCGCGATTGAGCGGATTTTCCAGGATTTAGATTCTGTCGTTGTTGTTATTCACCAAACTCCACTGACGCGTTTTAAATATTCAAATCAATTTGGTTTTCGTGCGAGCGTCAAATGTCAGATCAGTTAATTGTTTGAGGGAAGATGTTTATCTGGGATTTTTTCAAGATTTCTTCGTTGTAACCATCGAGATTTATAATATCTGTAATTGGTAATTGTCAGTCGAATCCAGTATAAATTTTTTATGTTTTGAAATGTTCACAAATTTATCAACCAAAATTTTCGCAACAATTTTAAATTTTTTTTAATTTAAAACAAAGGTGACTAACGCATCAGATCTAGTTCACGATAATAAACTTCGGTTATTCATCAATTTAAAAAAAAAACAACAATCTATTTGTATTAATTAGTTTATAATTCTAGGTAAAAAATACTAAAATAACCTTTTGATACATTTTATCTGGATACAAAATTTCAAACAATCCTTTGGAATGTCGAAACAAAACAAAGACACGAGTTTTATTTACAAACTGTAACTTTCATTTTTTAATTTCGTTTACAGTTTTCGTTGATTCGGGTTTTGTGCGTGTGTGTGTGCGTGTGTATATATATGTGTATATGTGTGTGTGTCTGTGTGTATATATATGTGTGTGTTTACGTGTGTGTGTGTGTGTGTGTGTGTGTGTGTGTGTGTGTGTGTGTGTGTGTGTGTGTGTGTGTGTGTGTGTGTGTGTGTACTTGTTCTTTGTTCTGTAGTGTATTGAGTGACTAATGCTGCTAATTGTAGATGTAATATATTTAAAAATTCAATTTTTTTTCGGAACTTACTATATTAACTTTCTTTTACTAGAAACATGTTGTTATTAAATATTTATTTATATTATTATATTTATACATTCAAATTTTACAATTGGTGTTAAAAAGTGTGGTCTCAAATTATTTTGAATTCTCTCAGAAAATATTGAATTATGATGAAACGAAAAAATAAAATAAAATAATGTTTGCAAGGTTTGCTGGAGCGCAAACAGACATTCAATCTTGCATATCTACAAACAATTTCAAAGATATTTTAATGATGAAAAAAAACACAATAGTTGCTCTGATATCATTCAAAATTGAAAAATAATGGGAAATTAAAGTGTTTAAAATGTCAATTAATTACTCTCACTAAGAAATTTCACATAAAATTTCAAAACAGACGATTGAAAGACAAATCATTTTTTAAACGCTTGCACATGGTTAGTTGTTACTAAATGCACAGCATATAATTAGTTCGGTGAAAATTTAAATTTAAACATTTATAGTAGAAAAATGTTAAACTGTTTGGCGTAAGACATGTTCCAGATTCCTCTGTTATATTCAATATCATTAGTTGAACAAAAACGTTGAATAAATAGTAGACAATGAAACAAACAAACAAACAAATAAATGAATAAATACACATACACACACAAACACACACACACGCACATGCTCATACTTATGTATATATATATTTAAAAAAATGTATACATGCTAATTGCATTATAAATGTCACCCCATCACAAAAACGCAGCCCACTAGAAACAAACACCTCACCGAACCAACTATGAAAAAAAAAATAACATCAGACAATGGTGCAATTATCCCACGTGCTATTCTCTTGGCAGGCACCCATTAGATACATTATTAGACTGCATACAACATCAAACTGCTTCTCGAAGATCAAGCTGAACTTCGGGAGTTCGTCTGCCTCAAAGAAAATTTTATTGCGGATGAATACAACGGAAGAGAAGAAGAGCGCCGTTGCGAGAGTGGTCAACACTATCATAAGAGTGATGAAGGCGACTAAGTATAAATAGGTGTGAGGTAGGAAAGCAATGATGAATGTTATGAGGGATAAGTCGAATGTTACGTAGAACGGGTATGGCTGTGGGTAGATCATGGCACTTACACAGTACGAAATTATGATGACGTTGATTAAAATGATTACCTTAACGGTGTGATTATCCATTCGGTCTGTAGGATGATGATTCGCGATGAAGCGGATTTTTCAGAATTTAGATTCTGCTGTGGTTGACATTCACCGAACTCTAACAACAGGTTTTAAATCTAGAAATCAATTTAGTTTTTGTTTAAGAGTTAGAGGGCAGATCAGTTCATTGTTTTGGTGAAGATATTATTTGCCATCCGTTTGAGATTTTTCGTTATTACTCTCAAGACGGTGAAAGACAAATGTTTCAGGTTTATTTCTTCCGTAATTAGAATAGGTGCCAGTCGAATCATAAATTTTGCAGACAATTTCTGTTTAAAATAATTATTTTTTAAAGAATAATGTAAATTCGTTATGATTAGAATGTTAATAAACCAAACTTTTTCAACTATTTTCAACCTCTTAATTCAATAAAATGTGACTAACTAATGTTACAGTAGAGCTACGTGATGGATTATCAAATTCAATACTAGTTCACTTTGATAGTATACAAACATCAGCTATCTATAAATTTTTTTTTGAAAAAAGCAGTCTATTTATTTTGATTAGATTAAACTTTGAAGCAAAAATTGTCTAAGTAGCTATTTGATAAAATTTTTATCCAAATGTAAACGTTTCAACAATCCTTTGGAATGTTAACGCACGTAGATACGAATATCTGCAAAATTTACAAACTGAAGTTTGCAGTTTTTAGATTACTTTCATGCTTTTGTTGTTTAAGGTTTTGTGTGTATGTGTGTTGTGTGTGTGTGTTATGTTTGCTTTTGTGCGTGTGTGTTGTGTGTTGTGTGTGTTGTGTGTGTGTGTGTAACAATAAAATATTTTGTTTTTTTTTTGTCTTGAAAGTTACGAAAGATGTTGTACGGAAAATGATTTTCATAAACTCGAACTCGAAATTGCATATTAACATAATTATTAATTTAATAATTTTCATTGCACCATATATGAAGGTATAGATTGATCATAAACAACGAAATTTAGACTAGAATGTATTTAAATATTAAATCAGATTTGTGTAGTTAGAAAAGTTGAATTTATTGAATTAAACTTTGACAAAATGAAAAAAACAAGAAAATTTTAAATTATTTGAATACTTAAGACTTGATAACAGAATTTACAAAATATTTTAAATGGAAATAACACTAATCCAACTTTTAAAGAATAACAGGTTTTGCAGTTTCAGAAACCCAGTGAAGTGTTGCAAGTCTATTTCGAGTGCTCATAAAATCGTACCAGTCAATCTCTTTATTTTACAAAGGTATTAATATTTAATTACAAGTTTTCATTGACAAAAAATAATTTTGAAAATTATAAGCCTATCATTAAAGAACTAATGAAGTTCACTCCCTATTATAAAAGATTAAATCTCTCTGATGAAATAAAATAAATTGTTCACATTCAAACAATTTAGATTGCATATTCAACAGGCAAAGGATTCGTAAAAATGTTATTAAATATTAATAGTGGAACAACTTAACCGCACTAATTGAAAACAGATATTTGTCAAAGTTAATTTATATAATTATTTATATATATATAAATTAGTTTGTGTTGAAAAATTATATTTGCTTATACAAATTATTCACGAGAAATTTAAATAAATTCATTAAATATTCATTAATTTAGGTATATTTCGTTGAAAATGTGAACAGTTCTGCAAATAAATTGATATCAGTGGTAAAGTATGCAAGATTTTACAAAAAATTATCAGAAAAATTTTCCATCCAAAGCTGCAAATCGAAAAAAAGTCTCGGAGCTATAGCTTTTAAGCTTCTGACCACTTCCACTTCCTATTTCACATACCCACTTTAAATCCGCCCCGATAATGTGTCTCGTACATGTCAATTAAGAATTCTATTACATCAAGAAATATCGACTCCAGCTCATCACAACTAGAACTAGGTTTGAGCCTTGTGCCATACGGTTTATTTGCCAAATAAAACGCAGTTTTAACAATACAAGCAAGCTGAATGTTAAGCATGAATACAGCTAGACACATGATTGTTCCTTTGAAACGCAGTGCTGAAAATAAGACAGCGTGGTGGACTCCCATAACTATGGCGTAGACGGCTGATGTGAGTTGGACCAACATGCCAATGCACATTAAGAATAACATCACAAAAATATATGCATCCATGAAACTTTCGCCAAATGAAATGTCATCCTCTGACGTTGTTGTCGCATCATTTTTTTGGTTTCTTTCAGACATATCAGATGCATCTGTTGAAGACTCTAGTGTTTGAGAGATTTGATAGAGTTCGGTTGGATTAGATGAAAACATTGGTAAGTTTGAGGGCATTGTTGTATCTGTTGGATTCTTTAGTTGTAGATTTTTTGGAAACCCTTGAGTACGGTTTTTTTGAGGTTTTCTACGCGGTGCCATGTCCTATGTTGAATGTTGATGTTAATGAAAATTGTTAGGATTGTAGTGCGAGTTGTGTAGTTGTGTGCTGCTTATTATAACGCGTATAAAACTTTCCTGGAAGCTGATTTAAAACTGGTGATGCAATGTTTTCTTCGCTTGACGTCGTTCGTTCAAATGTTACGAGAGTCAATCCTGCAGTTGGAAATTAAAAAAGAAATGTGAGACATTCAGAATACCGACAAAAATTTTTTTTAAAGTTACAAGGTTAGAGTTACTTTCTTTCAATTCAAAAATATTTATAGGAAAAATTAACACCAAATCAGAATCAACTTATTAGATGTTTTAAAGTAGTTTAACATTAGTTCCCGAACGTTTGATAATTGAATAAACAACTGGTTCTGCGCATAAAAAGAGTTGGCATGAATTATAAACTATCCTTCAGGCAGAAAAACGTAGCTTGCTGTTTTCATTAATAAAACAATGCCAGCATGTAACTTACAACAATCTGTTCTTTGTAATTAAAGAATTAAAATTTAGGAATACGTGAAATCATTGTGAAACATAAACAAAATTATTAGTAAAACTGATATGACTGGAAAAATTAAGACGTTTGGTTCTACCATTGCACTTACTGGTCTCAAATAACACGCACCCTGCACACACACACACACACACCGCACGCACGCACGCACGCACACACACGCACGCACACCATACCACATACACCAGTTTTGGGATATTATATTCTATATTATACACCAGTTTTGGGATATTATATTCCTGACAATGTTGTCTTATATACATGCTACTACGTACAGAGTACAGAGTGCATGAGCATTATCTTACAGATAAGGCTGAGCTATATTAAATATTAACAGATTATTGGATGAACATATTTTTAAAATTTTGGGTTTGTTTGGCTTTTGAAGTAATTAAACTTTTTACAAAATGTAGTTGATGCAAAATGAATTTAAGTAAATTTAATGATATAGATGGATTGATGACTTTTAATTATTTATTTAATTTTAATGACAAACTTTAAACAAATAGATAAAATGCTGTTTAGAAAATTTTTCAGTAAACTTGTATGTCGTAATGTTAAATATTTTGATATTAGACTGATAACAATTTTTATTGCATGTCTTGCTGCGATCGCCATTCTTCTCTGCATTCAATTTAATGAGAAGATACGTGAAGGTATATGGCCGTTTTCAAAAAGATGGTCGGTCCAACAGAATGAATTACACCGCACTCGCGTTGGTGATGTAATTGATGGAATCCACGAATTGAACTATAACCTCTCCAAATTAAGGATCCACATTCTGAAGACAGTTTACTTGCGCGGCGATGTTTTCGTCGGGAATGATAGTTTAGTAACATTGTCTGAAAGAGACGGGAGATTTTATGAAGATTTAAAAAATGTATCGGGTTCTTTCAATTTAGCCTTCTATGTGAATAACTCTAAAATTTTTAATAATTTGTCAGTAACAGAAGATGTGGAGCACGTTTTACCAGATTTGAACCAATGTTCAAGCACGATGTCCAGAATTTCGGCCCAGTGTCCAACAAACTTTTTGCTTCTCAACAAGTACTACCGACTAACGTCGACAAAGGAATTTTGCAACTGGATGGAGTCAGGCTCAATTAACTGGGATTACAGTTTTTATTACAATTTCACGTGCAACACTGATGTCCGGTTGGCCTCACAACCATCTAAAATTTTTATTAAATTTTATCCACAAAAGTTTAACATGAAAAATACAATAAAAATGATTCCAAATAATTTGACTTACTTATACAACGTTCCAGATGTTTTTTATCCTCTGCAAATTTACACCAACGCCATCATCAGCGATCAAAATAGCGTGTTCATCAATGGTTTTTACATTGAGCCAAACGACTGTTCACTTGGTCAAAGTGGGATGCCAACTATATCGGAACAGGAAAAACTGCCGCAGTTCGATGAAGTTTTTCTTATTTCTCAGTTCTGGGGGGAAGGGTTTTTCCACAAAATGATTGAGAACATACCCAGACTATCACTGTTTGTTAAATTTTTGCAAGAAAATCCAGAAATTAAAATATTATCTAAAGACTCAAGTGAAAAATTAATTGAAATCATGAATATATTTCATTTGAACCACTCTAGATTGGTAAGAAATTCAGTGAGAGCCAAAGTTGCCTACGTACCACGGTCTACAGCTTGTGGGTCAGCGAATATTCTAGAACTACAATATCTACACAGACAATACAGAACGTATATTTTAAAAAATCTTGTCAAATCCACATTCCAACCTAGAAACAAACTACTTTTGATAAAAAGAACTGGAAAAAGACGTTTTTTGTACCACGAGAACATAAAAAATAATTTAAAAAAAACAGCTCAAGGTATTGGTTTAGAGTTTTACGAATACGGTGATAATCCAGTACCTTGCCTCAATGAAACGATGTTGGTGTTTGGATCTGCCTCCATCATCGTAGCTCCACACGGAGCAGGCCTTTCAAACATCATTTTCTCCCAACCTGGTACTCTAATCATCGAAGGACTCTGTTACCTCACAAACGTCAACCTCTGCTACCAGCAGACCTCGCATATTTTGGGCATGCAGTGGCACGGCATTCCGTCAAAAGGCTGTGGAAGTTATTTGGACGTTGATGCTTCTCTGATTGACGACACGTTGAAAAGTTACTTGAATGTCATTCCAATCAGCGAATTAATAAGTTAGATTGATTGTGCAAAACGATTTTTAAATATTACTTTAATTAATAAATCACGAGATTTATACTTTAATCTTTTTAATTGTAAATTGCAAACTTTTGAAAAAATTGTTTGTTGCATGTAAAGTTCTAAAAATATATCTGTCGGTTAGTACATACTTTGGATATGACGAAACAATTGTTCTTGGTACTCAACAAAGATAATAAAAATATATGGAGAGAGAATGCTATGATAAAGTGCATTAGACTCATCTGACAGCCGTGCACTTATCTTCAGTATCAACAAGCAATGTATATTACAGAGCCTAAACCTACCCGACGTACAACTTTATTGACAGGTGTTTGAGTGTTTTAAAAACGTATAATTGTACCACATTGTACCACAAATTGAAATTTATTCCCAGTTTTAAAATGTTAATTACCTATGGTAACAAGTTGTTTTATTGTGGATTCAATGTGTGTGCGTTAATAATACGTGTACTCGTTTCCGTTGTTTGTAAGATATCTTGATATTGTTTTGTGCTAGAAGACGGGGTAACAAACAATCGGTGTGGAATGGTCCGGTGAAATTACAGTTGAAAGGTTTTATAAGTTTCAAGAAAATTGATTTAAAAAAATTTTCGTAACATGACGAGTTTTCAAAAACCATGATCATAAAAATTTCAAGGTTTTTTTGGCATTTAAATTTGAAATCTAGTCTAGATTAAGTAAATGTGACTCTACGGGCTCTTCATTTGCTACGTGTACATGTACGTGTAAAAATTTTATTTTCGTTCATTTTTTAAATAATATTTTTCTAGTAGTTTTTTAATTATGCATTAAATAGTTTACACCAGTGCAAATCGATACATTGAAACGATTGATGATGGACTAGGCGAATAGAAATGTGATTTGTGTTACAAATTGGAATTCTGCGTGTCCGTTTACGTATATATCGTGATTTTTTTTTAAGAAAATTATTATCATAATTGCCTTTATTAATATGCGTGAATAATTTCACTATTAAAAATAGGGTAGCATTAATATTTACAGCTGATTTAAAAATTTTCTATTAAATTATAGATTTTCTAAAATTTAATAATTTTATTTTAGCATTTTTCATCCAAGTTCACAAAATATTTGCATATATTAGAGGTGGCAGTGTTATAATTTGGCTAATAAATAAATAAACGATTATGTAAATTGCATATAGCTACAATTACTAACATATATGGTGATATATTCTACAAGTAAACTGTTAAATAAAAACTAACAGAGCTAAAACATTCCTACGAAAAGTGTTGATTTGATATATATTCAACATTCGCCACGAAACCAGCTGTGTTATTCTATTGTGTAAAATCGATGATGCAACGTCAATGACGTTCACTATTTGGCATAATGCAGTGCGTGTAAAAATAGTAAAATATAATTTAATGGAAGGTTATTATTGGCCGAAAATTTGTTAAATTTACTGGAGTGTCAGTTATGTTGATGAATAAATTTTATTTTAAGCGTCATGTCAAGAAAATTTTGATTTATTTATCTTCAACATTTTTTAATGTGAGTAATTAATTAAATTATTTCTAAGAAAAAAGCTGGAGAAAACATTTTCAGGCATTGAGGTGTTTTTAAATGGATAAGTATCTATTTTTTTATTCGCAAGATGACAGTAAGTTTTCAGTTTTTTCAACGATCGTTGTTTATGCCGTGAGAAAGTTAGTTTTGGCTATTCCGATGTTCAACGGCTGGCTGGCTACTTTACATTTCTGTTTTCACGACAAGTAAAATCTATACAAATGTTTGATATAGGAAAAATAAATTGATGTCACAAGTGCAAAAATTGAAATATATCGCAAATTTTGTTTAAACTTTGAATATCAAATCAGCCCACTTTTTTACAAAACAGTTTCTAAAAATGTTTTTGATTAAATTGTAAACTAGAATCTCTATACAAAGTTTCAAATTCATATGACAAACGATAAAATTAATAAATGATATTCGTTAAACAACCAGACATTTTTTATCTAATTTTATTAATTGCACGTTTTGCATGACAGATTTGTGATAACAACCAGTGAAATAAATAATAATAAACGATTGAAGAAAATGTCACATAATTCATCGTTAACCTCTCATCACCACCAAAGTTATCGTTAATCGCTACTAAAAAATACAACATCATTCATCATCAATAACATTTTCACTTAAAGACAAAATTACTATAAACATCAAAAACACCACCGTCAGCTATTTAACATCGCTACAGACAAACTCAACTCTTCAAAACTAACATCACCGAAACTGCGAAATTTCTCACATCACTTCATTTCACAAATATTGACCGATCATCTCATTTCGACCCAACAATATATACAACAGAGCAACAAACTTGTTATCTTTTACATTATATATAAAAATGATTGATGCAAGAAACGTGGCAATTATGTACATTGTCATAATTTTTACATATATACCACTAAGTTCCCTTACCAGAAGAAAAGAACCAATGAACAGAGTGTGAAATGTGTTGAATATAGACAGCCAGAAATTTGTTGCGTAGTAGGCTCTGTGAACGGCCATGCCGAAAATCAAAACATAAGCAAGTTGGCGAGAGAAAGCCAAAGTTTCTGGATCTTTCCCATAAATCATCCTTTCAAACCTTTTCTTAAAGAAGTAGGAGGTGATGACGCAACCGAAGACGACTTGCAACTCTAAAATGATACCATAGTCGGTTAGGACGTACACAACCAGAGCTATTGATAGTAGGCACAATATGACACTACGCTGCAAGACGTTATTACGAACGTAACGACAAACAGATCTGAAGAGACTGCAGTTTGTCTCATGTCTTAGATTTGGATTCCTCATGTCCTATAACAACGTCGGTGCTAAAAGTATTTATCAGAAAAATAACCGTAGCGTAAGCAATAATGTTCACAAAATCGGATTTTGTCGTAGTTGTTTTTAATTGACAGTTTGCAGAGTTGTATGAACTAGTTGACGTGTTGTTCTGCTGGCTGTTTGTTGGCTGTTGTTTCGCGGATGAATGTGGGGTTGAAATTTTCAGAGATTTTGATATCTACCGAGGCTCCGTTCGTCGTGCATGCAGGCTGCTACGTTGTACCGACTGCTTCTGCAAAAGAGTAATCCATCGTTTACTTGTAGTCAAGTTTTCAATTGTCTAACTAGCATTTGAGAATGTGTTAACAAAAAGTGATTCATAAAATTATCAAATTGCTCTGAAACAAGAATACAAAATAAAACATGAATTCTTTTAATTATTTTTATAAAAAAAAACCTTACCTCTCTGCTTCACAACAATCGCAATTGCTAAATTTAAATAGCTTCACAACTCTAATTCAAAGGTTTTGTTTATTTCAAAAGATTATAAACGTGATTGATATCAGAACTATCCTATAGAATCAAAACTGAATATGACTGACTCTACTGCTGTATACAACCTTAGTGTATATACAAATATTAGTTATGTGAATATCATTTTGAATGCATAGTACATATCAGTATCACTAGAGTCTTTAAGAACTACTGGAGACTTGAGTCAGATGACGTGGTTTAATCACTTTTTTGACTTATGTATAGGAGCTTCAATTTAGAGGCAGTTTAAATTTGGAGGACACTTTTGTCATCACTATTCAAAGATCTGTGTATAACTCATTTAAATATGCTAATTATTCTTTAATACATTCTATAATAAATCATAACATTTTGTTTATTTAATAAAGCTTTTTTTGTTTTAATTTGGTTTTTTAATTAATTTAAATGCAAGGAAACTATTGTTATCTTTACTTAAATAAGAAAATATCTATTATCAATGTTATTTTGAAATTTTGTATAGGAGTGCAAGCCACAGCAAGTAAATAATTGATTCTCTGGTTTCTCCCACACTAATTTGTTAATATTTGTGTGAAAAACTTCATAAAAGTTTTATAAAACAAGACAAACCTTTTAATTTTTTTTTTCAAAATTTTCATTAACTCAAAAAAAAGAACACATCAAGTGCATGGATATTATTACAACAATGTTAAAATGCCAAAAAAAACATTTTACTACACGTAGTGATAGCATGGCAAAAAATGTTACGGAATTATCTCAACAAAGATGTTTTTATAAATGTTGAAATAACATTAGACTAATTTATTAGTAACCACAATTTATTTATTATATTATTTGTCAAAAATTACTTTTTTTTATAAATTTGTTTTTATCTTCCAACAATTGAACTCTAAAAATATTTTTTCAATATTTAATTAATAAAATGATTGTAAAATTTATGAGAATTGATATATTAGCATATCTATATAAAAATGTATGTGGAGCGGTTTATGATTCTTCACTGATATTAATATATACGCAGATTATGATCAAACCACGAGCAACCGAACAACATTTTTTGAAAATTTAAAAATATTTCCAGCACATACATCCGGCTCAAATAAGTTTACAGGAAAAACATAGGTACATTAATGGAATACAAAAAGTTGAAAAAAGGAATGTCAATTGTGCCATGTGGCCATCATTTCATTACCACAGTCGTGTTACTATCAAAAACATTACATATAATTATCATTTTTATCATTATACTCTGAAGATGAATCCAATTATCAGATAAAGATACTATATCAAATAACTCTCAAAGTTTATCTTTAAAAAATTTTAGCTAGACACTAAACTGCATACATGCAACCACGCACACTCACACATACAATCCTACACACACACACACAATAACACATACAATCCTACACATACAATCCTACACACATACATACAATCCTACACACAAACACACATACAATCCTACACACACACTTACAATCATACACATACAATCATACACGCAGTTACAATTATATTCACACATAAATACGTACATGCACAGACAGACAAACAAACATATACCTACACCTACATAGTTGAGTTTATTTTTTATCGCTATCTAACCAGTCAACCGGCCAGCCAGTCTCCTGGTCCACTCGCATGTTCTTTATACTATTTTATGTGCCTTCGTTTTTAGCCAGCGATTTTATCTTAAATAAATTTAAAAAGTTTTAGTAAAAAGCTTTATAAAAAAAGGTAGTGTTATTTTAATTTTATTCACTTCATTCAAGTTTTGGTATAAAATCATGCAATATATATTATCATAAAATGGAATTTCAGTATAAAAATTGAACTATAGTATCTGACTTTAACGTTAACCGAATAGCGCCTAGTTTTTGTATAGCTGTTTGGAGCACATACATAATCATCATTTATTGACTGTCTTGAGGCTCACCCACTAAAATTATAACCAATGTGTGATGTCAAACATGCGACTACTGTTAATGCTTCCACAACATTCTATAAT
The DNA here is from genome assembly GCF_000326865.2 of Helobdella robusta. Taxonomy (NCBI): domain Eukaryota; kingdom Metazoa; phylum Annelida; class Clitellata; order Rhynchobdellida; family Glossiphoniidae; genus Helobdella; species Helobdella robusta. The sequence goes on from NW_008704502.1 coordinate 1,930,942, forward strand.
AATAACCATAATGAGATCAGACACTGAATTTAACTAAATATAAACATACGCAGATAAAAATAGAGAGAGAGAGAGAGAGAGAGAGAGAGAGAGAGAGAGAAAGAAAGAGAATAAAAGTATGAGAAAGAGAGAGAGAGAGAAACAGAAAGTCAGAGTTGAGAGGACTTACAATTATTATTAGAGAATTATCTACTTGAATCGTTAATTTTCATTGAATCCATTGAATCCATATCATAAACTGAACTATTAAGAAGAAAAACTAAACAAACACGTAAAAACTATTAAAGCAGATTGAAATTTATGTGTTGAAGGAATGTATAGGGATGAAAAATTTCAACCAAACAACAATATCGTTAATCTCAATTAAAATGTTTCAAGTATGCATATTTGGATTTTAAAATTCAGTACTTAATGAACCCTATATAACAAAAATTCATACATTTACTTATTCATTATTACAATTTTTCCTCAAAATCTTCAATACATTTTTTGTTTTTATTGTTAGTGTTATAATTATTAATGTTATAATTGACATTAGTAAATTAAACGTCATATATAACTATATTAATGAGTTATAAACAAACAGACTATAACACCATCAGCGTACAGAACCAATACTATGTGTAAACTAACATTTGATCAGGGGTCTGTTTATAACGTTGTGATGTTGATACTTTTGTTAAAACGCACTTAGTCGATTGCATTATTGTATGAAAAAAAATTTAAATTTATAAAATTTTATATATCTTATATATTAAATTTTATATATTAATATAATACACACAAAAACACACGCACACACACACACGCACAAATATATATATATATATATATATATATATATACATACATAATAAAAAGATTATATATAAATGATTTAGTAAAGTTTAGAATGTGAAAACAGAAAAACTAGATTAAACATTCTTGCAAAATTGAAAATTTTGTATAAAATTGAAAATGTTGAAAAAACTGTGAGAAAAATTATTCCTTGTGGATTGGATGTTGTTTCCAGTAGCTGTGATGAGATATACTATCATTGCAGGGAGTGATATCATTCGTTATATCAGCACTTTGGGCTTGACTTCTGTTCAATAAAAATGGATTTAAAAAATAAATCAATAAATTTATAAATTCTTTCATATATTTATTATTCTTTAAAATTAATTTTTAACAAACATCCTCAAACATGTCGTTCAAACTTATGTTGATAGGAACAAATCAAGCAACAAATAAACAACAACAAAATAATGTACAACAATATAAACATCACAAACACTGTATACAACAAACCAGAGTGACATAAACAACAACAACACAACATACATCAAAAAAAACAACCAGTCAATCTTCTACCAAACAAACATCAAACTGGGGAATGATAACAACAACAACACCATCAAGAAAACAACAAAGGGCAACTAGCCAATCTTTCAATCGAACATCAATATTGAAAATGACTACAGATCAACAACAACGACCACACAATAACATCAACAACAACACAACAGCAACGGTCCCACAACAACATCAACAACACAACAACAACACAACATCAACATAAACGACACAGCAACAACAACAACAACAACACAACAGCATATACATACAAAAACCACAACAGTCAATCAACCAATCTTTCAATCAATCAATCATAAACACTAAAAATGACAACAAATCAATAACAACAACACAACAACAACTCAACATCAACAAAAACAACAACAAATCAACAACGACAAAGTAACATCAACACGACATCAACAAAAACAATAGCAGCAACAACAACACAACAACAACCAATCTTCCAATCAAACATGGACGTAACAACAACACAACAACAACATCAACAAAAACAACAACAAATCAACAACGACAAAGTAGCAACAGCACAACATCAACAAAAACAACAGCAACAACAACAACACAACAACAACCAATCTTCCAATCAAACATGGACGTAACAACAACACAACATCAACAAAAACAAAAACAACAGCAACAACAACAACAACCAATCTTCCAATCAAACATGGACGTTGATAATGACTACAAATTACTGTACATTTAATAGTGGGCTGTTTTCCTTAGCTGCTGCTGTCATGGCAGCCATTGTAAATAGCGCCGGGTTATTTCCGTTCTCAACAAATGATTTATTCTCCTTTACCGATAAATTATCTTTGATCGATAGTGAGGGTAGTACATTGTTGCTTTCCGTGCTGCTGTGGCTGTCGTTGTTATTGTTGTTGATGTTTCTGTTGTTGTTGTTGTTGGTGGTGATGTTGTTGATGCTGTTGATGTTTTTGTTGTTGTTGTTGATGATGTTGTTGTTATAGTTGCTAAAATCGCTGTTGTCTTTTGGGTGGTAGAAATCGTTCAAGTTTACGTTCCTGCTTTTGCAATTGAGACTGTTGTTATTGATGTCGTTGGAGAAATTTTTGTTTCCGATTTGATGATGTTTTGATTGAATATCCTCACAGAACTGCTTGCTGGTGTCAGTCAGGTTATTACTGTTTGTTCTCCAATGTCTTTTGTCATTCAGTCGCGAAATGATTTTTGGCTCATCGTTATAATTTTTCTGTGTGAAATTGTTGTTGTTTTGCTCAGTGTGAGAGCCAGGCTGATGTGGGTGTACGCTTTTGTGGGAGGTATCTCCAACAAGCAAATTGTTGTCGTTCATAATGACGAGTGTTTCCTTGGCAGTGTGGTTTTTGTTGTTTGGAGTCGTGATGAGGTTGGTCAAACTTTTTAGGCTGCAGCTGTCGTTTGACGTCGCGTATCTGTTTGGTGTCGAGACAGTCTCGCTGTCACTTTGATACTCCAGAAATTGAAATTTGTTGTTCGAGTCGAGTTGTAGTTGTTGCCGGAGATGTTGCGAGACGTCATGATGATCGTCCTGTTGCAACTTCTTTGTGAATTGAAACTGCTGACGCCGTTGCTGTGCTGTGTTTTGAAAGAAGTTTAATTTTTGCTGCTGTTTCTGTTCGTGTTGCTGTTGGAGCATCTTCTCAACTTCTAAATGTTGTTGACTGAGTGAAAGTTGTTGTTGTTGATGTTGTTGTTGCTGTTGTTGATGTTGTTGTTGTTGATGTTGTTGTTGGTTGTTGCTGTTGGTTTCAGAATGTTGTTGTGGCTTGTTTGGTTGCAAGAGTTGTTCCAGTTCAGACGACCAATTGATAAATGATGTTTCGGTTGTCTTGCCTTCTTCGTGTTCTATGGAAATTCTGAAATTTTTAACGATGTTTGTAAGCTGTTTTAGCATCTTTTATATTGAAATAGTGAAATAATGAAATTTACTGAAAAAAAATAGATAAAAATGTAAGATTTTCAAAGTTAAATGAAATATTTTACAGGGAAAAAATCATTTTGGAAATTATTTTGAAAATATTTTTTGTACTATTTTTAAAATTTGAAGATTATTATTAATAAAATAATAATTAAAAATATGTTATTTAATTATTCAAAATAAAATATTAACTATTTATTTATAATACAAATAAAAAAAATTGTCACTTTTGTAATAAACCAAAGCATCATTAAAAATTTGCAGCTTGGTTGGGAAAATGTTATTTATTAGCAGTGAAATACGCATATAAACTAATGATATTGGAATCCTCGCATATATATAAGCTTCAAAATTTGATTTCATTAATATATTCATTAATAGTCAATTAATCAAATAATTAATTAATCATATAATTACAGCAATGATATACCCTTTATAATAACTCCATCACCAACGTAACATCAGTCACAACAACAACAACAAAAACAACAACAACAACATCAACAACAACATCAACTAAAACTCAAAATATGGTAACTTGCAAATAACCATTCATGTATTAATTTAAGCTCCAAATTGAAATTTAACGCAACTTCATCCATGTCCCCACCACAACAATGTCCCGTCAACATAGTTAAACGTTTTAACAGATCTGCTAACATTAGGCAAATCATTAATGAAAATAACAAATAGCAAGGAGCCCAGCATTTAACAACAACATACAGAGACCGAAACGACTTATACAAGACGAAAATGTTATCAATACAGTCAAAAACGCCATCAGTAACATCAATAATAAAAATAATTGAACGCCAGAGGTTGCACGCGGGAATGCAATCGACATGCT
>NW_008704502.1:1935169-1936591 GCF_000326865.2 Helobdella robusta
TCAAACTTTCACCAGCTTGCAACACGCACGTACGTTCATATTTGCGTAAAAACATGCGTAAAAACAAATCCATACATACGATCCCACATGCATTTATACTTATGTGTAAACAAATACATACACTCTTACAAAATTTGTATATTTTGGAAAAACTATTTTTAAAAATACAACACGAGAAGCGAAATGTGTTTTGTTTTAAGGTTTTTTGTCGACATATTGTATCCCATTTATAACCACACCTTATTTTACATAGACAAAATTCTACATTAACTAACATAACATTTGAAACATTTCACCATTGAAAGATAATGATAGCATTTTAAATTTTGAAATTTCAAAAAATCAAAGAGTAATCCTAAAATGGGATTGCATGCAAAGAAACTTAATGACCAATCGAAATCCTACATTTACAAATTTGGTCGGCAAGAAGATGACAGGCCAGACAGGTGATCCACAGTGAATTTGATTTTTTGATGGATTCAACAATTACATTTTTTATATCTTTTCTGTAGTTCAGGACCATACTTTTCGATACGCATTCATCTAGGTACACTTGTATAAATAAATACACATACAAATTTTCATAATTACCATATTTAAGTTACATTTGGATAACCAAATTAATATAACGAGTCATACATAATACCGTTTGTATTGCGTAATGTTTGTATAACAAAAAACATATACAAAGTTCTAAACAACACCACATGTATTACGATTAATTTGTATATTGAAAGACCCAAAACAAATGTAATACAATTCATTTGTATATTGAATGTGATACAGTTCATTCATTTGTATATTGAAATACACAAATACCGTATGTGATACAATACGTACACAAAATCGTACACAACTCCATATGTATGTCAAGTTATTCTTAGTAATGTCCAACCTATGACACGAAACATTTATTTTGAAGCAAACGCCAGCTAAGACAGTTTATGGTCAGTGGTTTTTATTTTGGTTTGTTGTTGTCGTCGGTGGAAGCATATTGGTCTTTGCCGGACTGCAAAATATCCTTTAGAAAAGTGATTATTATGTCTGTGAACTTTGTATATAATTATTTGTTGTGTGCTTATATGGATTTATTTTATGTTTCATTCTATGGATACACAATTGTAGATTTAATTGTTTGTATGTTGGTATGTTTGTATGTTAGTATGTTGGTGTTTTGGTATGTTGGTATGTTGATATGTTTGTATGTTTGTATGTTGGTATGTTAGTATGTTGATATGCTTGTATGTTAGTATGTTAGTATGTATGTTTGTATGTTGATATGTTTGTATGTTGGTATGTTTGTATGTTGATATGTTTGTATGTTGGTATGTTTGTATGTTGGTATGTTAGTATGTTGATGTGTTTGTATGTTTGTATTTTATCTAGATATGTGTTTTGCTTAGTCGGTTGTTGTGCAATTTT
>NW_008704502.1:1937233-1948724 GCF_000326865.2 Helobdella robusta
GTTATAAAGACTTGGGCGGGGGTTGAACAAATTGATTTCATTAGACTGAACAAAACTGAAAAACTGTTTTACATTTATGGAAGGAGAAGAAAAAAACAGTGATTAGATAATGTTATCTTATCCCGACCCGTCCAAGTGATGGAAGAAAATGACGAAATCATTTGGTATCTACTGGATGAATGATGATCGCTTGTCTCTCCTTTGCATGTTTGCATATATATATTTGTTGTGGATTTTAAAGATTTGTTTGTTTCTTTGTATGTTTCTTTATATATTTGTATTTTTTTTTGTTTTTTTTTGTATAGATAAATTTTATAACAGAACATGACAAAATGATCGTAGATTTTAAAACACATTCATTTGCTCATGAAGTCTAAAATAAATTTGATGAAATGATCTTCCCGTCAGATTTCATTGAGTTGGAATTAAAAAATTTCTATTTAATTTTTTTTCTTCGGCAAACAAGTCGCAATAACAGGTTGAAAACATTCTTTGAACTTTTTTAATGTAGTTTTGTGAGGTTTTCATCAGTGAACTGTGAGCGATTGAATTTTTGAAAAAAATTTCTTTTACGAAAATTTTTAGAAATAATTTTCATTTTTATCAACGCTTTCATCACTTTTAATAAGTTAATTACACACTTTTAATGGCATTATTTTTGAAACTAATTTTATCACCGTCAGTCGGTTTCATGTTTTGCTTTGAAGGAATTTTCATTTTAAAATCAGTGAAGTCCTAGAAGGCCTCGGAAAGTTTCCAATTCAATACAATACTAGGAAGTGATTGCAATATATGTACAATTGTACATGAGTACATTATGTAATAGAAGTATAAACACACATCCAACTTTTTTAATTCAATGATTCGCTGACCATAACAAACAGAAGAGGCAAATAAATTTTATATACGATAGACTGAAATGGAATTTAGAAAATGAATTTGAAAAATATTATATATATATAAACATACACACACACATACACACACACTCTTAAAACAATGATTCATAGACACACACACACATACAATACATACTTACACACACACACATAAAAAAACATTAGCAATCACAAACACAACGATCCTTTAAACACACACACACAGAGAGAGAGAGAGAAAGAGAGAGAGAGAGAGAGAGAGAGAGAGAGAGAGATGAGAGAGAGAAAGAGAGAACACCTACCTATCTTAAGTACTAGCAAATATACCCTCTTTATTTTTTATTCTACAACATTTATAACACCAGGTTTTTACGACACTAGGCCACTCAATCGCCAATTCAATTCCATTATAGACGTCACCTTGAAGATGTTTGAACTGGCAAGGTATGATATTAATGAAAAATATTTTCGGAAAATAAAAAGAAATAACTAAAATAATGTTGTCTTGTTTCGATCTAATTTACAATTTAATCAATTTATATAATTTTAAAAGAAGTGTTTTAATAATATGTAAATTAATTTACAAATCTAGTTTGTATGTTTAAAAAAGTCATTTCGTTCATGTGTGTGTTGTTGTGTGCGCGCTGTTTATACCACTTAGATTTAATTAAGAGATGATGTAAGATATTTTTTTACTAAAGACCCGATTTAAAAATTACTAAGAGAAAAAAATTCTCTATTTTTGAAAAATTTTTAATTTTATGTTGTAAGAATCTTCAAATTTTATATCCATTACATAAAAACGATCAAGTAGTCTTAAAATTTTAAAACTGAACACGTGAGGTGCATAGTAATCTGTATGAATAAATTATTTACTGACATTTTTTCAACTTTCATTTCACATTTTTACATTTAAATAAAAAATAAATAAGTTTCTTTGTCTTTTTTTCGAGATTTGAAAAGTCAGTTTTCAACTCTTTTTTAAAAATTTGCAATTTAAAAGTAAATTTTTCATGATTTTTCATCCATGGGTCCAAAAATTCAAGAATTTTTCAGGCCATAATAATGAAAAATTTTTGTACATTAATACAATCATCACGTACATTAATCAATCATAAGTCATAAACAAATAATAGAATATTAGATGTTTCATTTGAGAAATAAAACAAAAATACTCTCGATTTGGCCTCTTCAATTAAATTTTTTCGTCAAATATATTTTGCTCGAGTGAAACTAAAATATTTTTTACAAACCTCAGCACAGTGGTCTATCAAATCCAACCCTATTTAATAGTGGTTAATAGATGACAAGTCTAAATATTTATTATTACCAGGGGTGGGCATACTACGGCCCGCGAAGATATTTTATGCGGACTGCGAAGACTTGTACACCAAAAAAAATCACAGCCAGACATTAAGACCAAAAAAAGTAGCCAAAAATCTTAAAAAAATTCTCTACTGTATCAAAATTTTGCAATTTAAGTACATATATGCGGCCCTTCAAAGGTGAAATAGTTCTCAATGTAGCCCTCAGAGCAAAATTTGCCTGCCCCTGAAGTAGACTAAAAATAACCACCTATAAACTTTACTATGAGTTTTAAATGATGATTTAAATGGAAAGAAATACGGATTCTAGCATTGAAAATATTTTACACTTGAAGTGATCACGTAAACAAACATACAAACCATTCAAATAATGTCTTATTACAATTTGTTTTATAAATTTATGGTTAAGCACCATTTAAACTATTTACAAATTTTCTTTTATATTTTGTTTCTAATTTAGGAATTTTTGAAACATCGCATCTCAACTTTTTCCATGGTCATCTAAGTCTTGTTCAATTTTTGCCTGGAAAATTTCTTCTTCAATAAAAATAAATACGTTGAGACGAGCTGCATAAAATTCTCCATACATGCACTTTTTTAATGAAAATTTGACTCTTAAAATCAATCAGGAAAAAATGAAAATTTTAAAATTTCAAGTGTTTTTATGATAATTAAACCTTTTTATTATCTCTATTCAAATTCAATTTAAATAGAGAAAAGTAATAAGGATAGACTGGAGGGAGAATAAAAATGAGAAAGAAAGAGAAAGATAATTTTTGAAAAATATGAAAAAATGAAAAAAGGAAGACATTATATATTTTTTACAAGTATTAAAAATAAAATTTTAGACATCCTATCAAAGTTTTTAAACGTATTACCGGTAAAAATTCATATGAATGTTAGAAAGTATTGCAAAAAAGCAAAAGTTCTTTCATGAACTGGCGTCCAGAGAATGATTCAGCCAGCCAGGCTTGAAAGATTTAAGAATGAAAAAAAGGAAAAATTATATCGGAAATGCGCTTTTGAGGTTGAAAGAATGAGTCGCCCAGATAATTAAAGTCTGATGTGTTTTTTGTTTTTTTGCCAGAATATTGAACTCAATAGAGAAATTCTTTTTTTTTGTTTTTTTGTCTGTTTGTTTGTCTGTCTGTTGGTTTGTTTGTGTGTGTGTGTTTATTTTATCTGAATGAAAATTTCTGGTTAATATTCAAAGAATATTCCAAAAAGGCAAAAAATAAAGTGTGCCGGGCAAATTTGATGCCCGTCTAGATAGCTGGTTACAGATGTCAAAAGTTAAATGTATGCAAAAATTTCCTTTCAAAACGTTAAAAAGTTTTATTACGTAGGCACGAATTTTTATTTTATGGCTTTCATTGTGAACATTTTGAGCGTTCAGCGGTCAGGCAGATGAGCAGTTCCCTGCAATTGCACGCATGAATATGTAAATAATTATTTTTTACTGCCCGGTAAGATAGCAAGCTGATTTGGAAAATTTATAGTTTCATATTTGCGTTATGTTATAAATATTCATGAATATATTTGAAATGAATTCAAGATTGAGGGTAACAGTATAACTTACATGCCAAACGTATCCGTCGACGAATCTTGTTTCTGTTGCTGAAGTGGTCGCTTCTCTTGCAGCTGAATTTGTTCTTTGTCTTCATTGTTTTCTTTTGACGTCAACGCTAATTTAGTATTCACAGCTTGTTTTTGTTGCAATGTTTGTTGCTGCGACTGCGGTTCAACTTCAGACAAATTTGAAGTGGTGGTTGTAGCTGTGGCTGTTGCAGTCGCGTCATCAAACGTTGAAGTTTTCATGAGAGTAGGCAGAGATGGCAGGGTGGAAGGCCGCCTAGCCATGGAAAGGGTCATTTTGTCGATGCTATGTTGCTGATGCATCATTAGCAAATGTTGCTGCTGAACGCTGGTCTGATGTTGCAGTAGTGGTTGCTGCTGCTGTTGCTGCAACGAGTGTGGATGATGATGAAGATGATGATGATGGTGGTGTTGGAAATGGGAAGGTAGTTGCTGAAATATCGAACTAGCTCGTCGTTTAGTTTGTCTCGCAAAAGAGTTTTGTTTCTGTTTGGCGTCTTGCGGTTGCGACTGTTGCGACAGTTGTGGCTGTGGATGTGGCTGTTGTTGCTGACACGTCATGGACATAGAGAGTCCCAAGGAGAGGGATGCAATAGAACTTAATCCCATTGATGTATCCATCTTCTGGAAGATTGCTGTACGGTGAAGAAGATGATGAAGTTGAAGATGATGATGAGGATGAAGAAGATGATGAGGATGAAGATAATGATTAACGAATCATCTCAGTGATGTTGTATACATCGTCAATCATAATGATGGCCGGTGAGAAATGAATTAATTTAGAAAAGATTTACAAAGATCATTTATGAAACAAAATGGAAAAATTCCAATTGAGTGAATGAATGAATTGTTGAATAATTAAATGAATCATTTTATTGTGCATCACGTGTATCCGGTTTATAATTAAAAAATAAAAACTGGCAGTAAAAAATGTTTCATTGAATTCGGTATTTTATTGAAAAAATATGATCTGAAAAAGTCAGACGATGATCACAACGGTCAATGATGATAGATTGCGATACGGATATTTTAATTGATAACAATCGAAATGTGGTTTAAATTAAATTTGTCATTGTTACAAAATTGCATCATCGTCGAAGGTATCGTCATCATTATCAGTATTATCATCGCCATCATCACCATCATCATCACCATAATCATCATCATCATCATTACCATCGTCATCAACCTCATCATCGTCATCATCATCATCAGCAGCATCATCATCACTCACTTCTCCTCCTTGGTTTGCACGCTGCAATCTCTTCCTCCATGACTCCCACCTCAGTGCAGAGGCGCTTCAAGTTGGCGATCTCTCTCTAAGGAACGATTGACGTTTAAGAAATAAATTTCATTCATTCTTTCATTCATTCTTTTATTTGATTGTTTGACTTTTCATTCGTTCGTTCGTTCTTTTGTTCATTCATTCATTCGTTCGTTCGTTCGTACGTTTATTCATTCATTCTTTCATTATTTCATTCAATCGTTCGTCCGTTCATTCATTTATTCATTAGTTAGCTCGTTTATTTTATAGTTATTTAAAATAAAATCGCTTAAAAAATTATATATCACATCACTGATTTTAATTGAATCGTTTAACTAATTAATTAATTAATTAGATATTTAATGAATTCATTAATCGCTCCAATTAAATCCTTTAATTAGTTTCTAATCGTACATCATACAAATGAACCAACATCCTTCCAGTTCTTGTCATCCTCCAGATACTCCACTCTCTTCTCGGCTCTCCTCCGCGCTCTCTTCTGCAGCTGAATCCGGAAGTCATGCCTCTTCTTAGTCGTTATCATTATCCCTGAGAGTAATGGAAAGTTATGACGTCATCTTAATTTTTAACACGTCAGCGTTTATTATTACGTCATAATTGATGTCACGTGGTGTCGTTGTAGTACTGACATTATGATGACGTCAACAATGGAATGTTACGTCACTTTTTTTTGTTATTGTCATTATTTCTAATGGCGGATCGTTAAGGCGTCATCATTTTTTTTGCGTCATCACTGAATCGTATAGTTTTTTGAGCAGTTTTTTACGATTCAATGTTTTGTTCCGTTAAAAAACATTGTGTACGTGCGTAGCTTGCATTCGAACCTGGTTAGAGTAAAGCCTTTTGAAAAATTTTGTGTTAAAATAAATTTCCCAACAACTTAGCCAATAATAATCATCAATGAGAGTTACAGCACTCCACACCAGCAACAGCAGCGATGAAATGGTCGTCACCAAAACTACTACACCACACCGCCACCAACAACCACACCAAAATCACTAAACACCCACCAAAGCCACCACATTACAACCATCAAAGCCACCAACAACAACCCAACCACACCACACCACAGTCATCAGAGCCACCGTCACAAAAACTGACCGTTGACCACTCTGAGAATTCTCCACAGAAGAAGGATGATAAGGATGACGACAGCCTCTTCTTCCTGCTTGCCCGTCACGCCATCTATGAAGGCCAGGTCAAGGACGAATGACGTCATCACAATGACCGCGTCCAGTATCTAGGAGATAAGTGGTTATTGAGATGATTATGATTTAGTAGATTTAGATGACCTCATTCAATTATAAGAATGATCATGATTTAGTATTGCAGACCGTCTGTTGATGGTAGTCTGACAACCATTGTTGTTTATATTAAATGTAATTCCATCAGTATTATTTGTTGGTATATGGTTGCTATTGTAATGTAAAGCTAGCCACACACCTTGATGGTATCATTTCAAAAATTATGTACATCTTACACACAAAACCTCTAGCACTATCATACTACACACACACAACACACACAAACACACACACACACACTCTAACCTCAACTTTCTTCTTAAAAAATTCAAGTCCCATGCCAAATATTTTTAAGAAGACCTGATGTAAGAAAATTAATAATTTATTTTAATTAGAATATTTGTTATAAATATTCATGAATAAAAATATTTTGAAAATAATCAATTTTCTATACTATAACCTAAAAATTCTTTCTCTAACGATTTCAATTGAAGATAAATTGCTATTTTTAAAAATTATATATTAAATTTTAGCTTTTCCGTGAAAGGTGACACGCAATTTATAATTTATTTGAATGCCAGAAAAATCAATCCCATTCAGAAAGCGAGATGACAGAAAATTTGTTAAGAACCATTCAAAAGTGGAATGTATGTTTGTTTGTTTGTGAATTTGCTCTTCACTCCTGCTCTTCAGTGCTTGAACGTGAATTTTTTTACAAACAAGCATACAAACAACATACAAACCTGCATACATACATACTTACATACATACACACACACACACGACACACACACACAAGCAACACATATATACATAGTTACATACTTTTTACATACATAGATACATACATAAATACATACACACACACAACACATACATACAAAGATACATACTTTTACAAACACACATACAGACAAACATAAAACACGTACAGGCATTAACAAGATTAAAGTCAGTTAGCATGAAAGAAGTAATTCTATTGCGTCCTTCTATTGTACGTGATCATTGCTAGAGAATTATCATCAGTCTCTTTGTTCTTATCATTCTATAAACATCATCATACTCATCATCATCTCTATAGTGTTCTTCATCATCATCATTTTCATCATGTACAGAGTGTTCTTCCTCATCATCATCTTCATCATCATCATCGTCGTCCCCATTCTTACTGATCTATCGCCATCATTCAAGTCGATTCTATTTAACGTTTCTAAACTCATCTTCTGCATTTCTAATACGTTGGCAATACCCATTAACATTGTCTCTATCATTAATATTGTCATCTTAAGCATAATTATCATCATATTCGTCGTCATCATCTTTTTCTTCATTTTCATCGTCATCTTCGTCATGAGCATCTTTCTTACTTATTATCATTATAATCATCTTTAGTATCGTCGTCTTCATCGTCATCATCACCGTTGACATTATTTCGTCTCTTATTATCATCGTCTTCATCGTCAATATAACCGTCATCTTCTTTTTTAGTAATGTGTGTAAAATTCAGTAACATAGTCGTTTGAAATAAACATGAACATCATCTTTATCATCAGCATCATCACCACGTCATCACAACGTCATAAACCATGTCATCATTGCCAACTTGACTCACTTGTACAACAAAGACGCCCAGTATGGCGATACTGCAGAAGTGGACAATGTGGATGATATGCAGAAGGTCATTCACATACTCGGACTTGCTAGGATCGTAATGATCATCATGATGGTGGTGGTGATGGTGGAGATGATGATGTTCGTGGTGATGTTCATCGTTCGTGTGATGGTAATGATGATGATGGTGATCGTTTTCATCAGCAGTGAGGGAGTGCGTGTCGTTGTCGTGAGTTCTGTTGTTGTTGGTGGTGGTGCTGTTGCTGCTGCTACTGCTACTGCTGATGCTTTTGATTGATTCATTGGTGACGTTTTTATGTAGTTGGATGGTGCTGTAGTTGTTGATGTTGTAGTTGTTGCTGATGTTTTGAACGTCCTTTCTATGCTCGTTGATGTTATTTAGTGTTTTGTCGTTGATGTAATTTATAAAACTGTCATTTTTGTTGTCGTAATTGTTGTTGCTGTAATTTTTGTTGTTGCTGATGCGATGATTTTTGATGTGATTGACGACATTGCGGTCGGCGTCTGTAATATATTTCAACACATGTTGTTGTTCGTGGGTTGAATTAATCCGCTGTTGTGGATTGTATGCTGTCAACAATGTTGATGTGCCTACATTATCAATTTGTTGTTGTTGTTTTTGTTGATGTTTTTGTTGAATTTTTTGAGAGGGTTCCGATTCTCTTGAATGTGATTGGAGCAAATGACGTTTTTTTAGTTGATGAGTCTTCTTCAGATGTCGTTGGAGGGTTCGCTTTTGAAGCTGCCGTCGCCGTCGTTGGTGCAGCAAAAATTGTTGTGGCTGTGGCTGATGTAGAAGTAGTAAATTTCGGGTTCGCCCGTGAACGTCTGCTAAGAAATAAAATTCATCGTGCTTGCATTTATTAATAATTCAGTATCATTCTTTATGCCAATAGTTGTAGCAATAGTAAATGTCGAAGAGTAATTAGGATAGTATTTGTAGTTGTTGTAACAGAGATTGTAGTTTTAAAAGCGTTAATTATAGTAGTAGCAGTAGCAGCAGTAGTAGAAAGAGCAGCAAAAATATTTATAATTATACATAAACTCAGTAATTTAACCAGCTGTAGTTGCAACGGTTGTTGCTGGGGCGCGAGTTTTAGTAGCAGCAGTCTTCATAGTATTTGCGGTTGTAGTGGTAGTAGTAGTAGTAGTAGTAGTAGTAGTAATGGCTGTCGAAGCAGTAGTAGTGGCTGTTGTTCTTCTGACACTTACCAGCCATTTGAAAGGGGCACCAAATAATAAAGCACTTTCATTATTGCTATCTCGAACAGATGACACCAATGATGGTGACGACGACGACGATGATGGAGAAGATGATGATGATGTAGAAGATGATGATAATGATAAAGATGATGATAATGATAATGGGGATGACGATGGTGATGATGGTAATAGCCGGAGATAATGTAATTTACTTATCCGTTCTTGTAATGTATTTCCATTCCTGGTCTTTTTAGCTGATGCTTTGGATGTTGTAGTTGCTATTGATGTTTTTGCTGTTGTTGTTGTTGCTGCTGTTGTTGCAGATGTCGTTGTTGTTGCTGTTAATGTTGTTGTTGATGTTGCAGATGTTGTTGTTGTTGGTGTTTTAGTTGATGCTAAATTTAGTGGTTTAATTTCGTTCTGTTTTGAAAATATTTTTAAATTATATAATAAAGATGATGACGTTTTTGTGGCTAGAGGTGATAACGATGTTGTTGCTGTTGATGACGATGACGATGATGATAATGGCAATGATGGTAATGATGTTTTAGTTGTGAATTTGTTGTCTATTGCATTAGCTGTGTTGGGCGTTCGAGTAATGTTTAGGCTTTCACTCAATTCATTATTCAAATTCGGTCTAGCATGTCTTTGTTGTTGTTGATGTTGCTGATGTTGTTGTTGTTGTTGATGATGATGTTGTTGCTGATGATGTTGTCGTTGTCTTTGTTGTTGTTCATGTACTAAATTTTGCCTATATTGTTTTTCGTTTAGAGATTTTTTATTTCTCAGGCTTAATGTGCGTAAATCGTTCCCTGCAAGTTTAACATGTGATGGTTTTAATGGTCCATACAACGACGACGATGAAGATGATGGTGACGAAGATGATGACGACTGTGATGATGATGATGCTGTTGAGGAGGATGACGTAGAATGTGACGTCAGGAAAAATGGCGACGCTAATAAGTGAGTGTCACCATCATTGGTTGAAGCAAGGTTTGAGTTTGTTCTTGTACCATCCACTTTGGATTGGTTGTCTGTTTGAAGTATTTTTAATTTGGCCGTATTTGATGTTGTTGACGATGCAGTTGTATTGGTTAATGTCAAGTGAATATACGTTAGTGAAGAGGATGTTGTTGAGTTTGTTTTCGTTAATGTTGTGTTTGTTGATGACGTCGTTGATGTTACTGGTAATTTTGTTGGTGCAATTTTTGCCTGAGGAACAGCTGTTAGGCCTGAATATTGATCAGTCGATCGATGCAAATGTTCCTGCCTTCCTTCGTAGAAAGCTTCAACCGCTGACAGAATCATTTTCGTGACAGCTGAAAACGTCGTGGTTGTTTTTGTTGTTGTTGTTGCTGCTGCTGTTGATGTTGTTGTTGTGCTGGTTAGTGTGCTTGCAGTTATTTTCACAGCTGTCGTTGTTGTAATATTTGTAGATGTTAACTTTTCAGAGGTTTCAATTCTGGTTTTTTCGGAAAATTTTGAAACTGTTGTCGACGCATTTTTCCCTACGATCGGTGTTGTTGTTGTTGATGTTGTTGATGATATTTGTGATAGTAGCAATGACTTCGTTGTTGTTGTAGTTGTAGTTAATAATTCTGTTAAAAGTACAGCTGACGTCGTTGAGAAAGATATCTTTGCGAAATATGACGCGGTGACTGCTGTTGCTATATCTGGTGGTAAGGTGGAAAGTTCTAGAACTGGCACTGGTGAATTTGTTGAAACTTGCTGACATTGAACGGCGGCCCTGCCCGTGTTAATGACTTGATTCCCGACAATACTTTCAAACAAAGGTGAAGCGGGAGTTTTATTGTAACCATCAAAGACCTCGTAAAAATGGTTACAATAGGTTGTGTAGTTGTTGAAGTCGCTGTAGTTGCTGCTGTTGACGTCATGTCGTCGCAGAACGATGAACTGTTGCGAGCTGAGATGCTGTACGATGCCCTTAACTCCGACCATGTCAGTGCAGCAGTCTGATTCGTTCTTGAAAGTTCTCAACAGGAAGTCACGTGCTACGTGGAGATCGCTTGTGACGTCATTGTATTGACCTGGTTGTCATGTGACGTGTGCGATTGAGGTGGGGTCGGTTATGTTTATGTTTGTGTTGATGTAATTTGGACTTGCGTGTTAGTGTGCATATGTGTGTGTGTGTGCGAGTGTGTGTGCGTCTTTATATGGGTTTAACGGTTTTGACATTGAAAATTTTTCAACCAGTTTTTAAAAAATGTTTAATATTCATTCAATGCTGATTTATTCAAAAATTAAAATTTTAAATAAAATTCATTTTGATAATCTTTCGCCTTAATTTTTCCTCAAAAATTTCAGAAT
>NW_008704502.1:1948774-1997180 GCF_000326865.2 Helobdella robusta
TAAAAATATACATACATACATACATACAAACAAACAAACAAACATGCATACAAACAAATATACAAAAGCCACGAAACAAACTCATCAACACGAACAATGCAATATATATGGCTGACTGCATCTCAGCGTGTAACATTTGAACTGCACTGTAAAATATTGAAATGTTTTTATGTTTGTTTGTTGGTGTGTTTGTATGTTTTTCTGTATTGTTTATTTATTGGTTTGTTTGTTGGTGTGTTTGCATGTTTGTCTGTATTGTTTATTCTTTAGTTTGTTTGGTTCTTTGGCTGTTTTATTTAATTTGTTGTTTTCAGTAGCTGTGATTTTTGCTATTTTTGTTGTTGTTTTGGTCTATTGTCAGCTAAACTTTATGTTGTTGTGTTATAATTGTTGTTGTTATTATTGTTGTTGTTGCTGCTGATGTTGATGGCGTCATTATTATTATTATTTTTATTATTATCAATTTTGTTGTTGTTCTTGTTATTGTTGTTGTTTTTTGTAATTGTTTTTGTCGTTGATCCCAAAACAACTACAATTGCGATGCGATGTAATAGAGTGATCGATTGAGTGACGGATTGATGAATTGGATGAATGATGAAAGCACAGTACGAATGAACGAGCAAACAAATTAACAATTAAAAAAATAAATGAATGTAAGATGGATGGATGGAAAGGTGAATGAATGGATGGGCTAAGCCGTTACCTATAAATTCTATCAATTGCAGAGTTAATTGAAATTAACGCATAAATAAATGTTAAATTGAGAAAAACAGATCAAAAATGTATGTATAGATGTTTGTCTATATGTATGTATGTATGTTGTTTGTATTTATGTATGTATGTATATATGTATGTATGTATGTATGTATGTATGTATTTATGTATGTATGTATGTATGTATGTATGTATGTATGTATGTATGTATGTATGTATGTATGTATGTATGTATGTATGTATGGGTATGATTTTGTTGGTAAAAATCGGTCTGGTAAGCACGGTGGTGGAATCGGTTTGTATATTGATAACGATATTACGTATAAAACAAGAGACGACATCAATAGCATTAGCAGCATAGAATTATTCAGCATAGAAATAACAAACGATTGTTCCAATAAAAATGTAATAATTGTAATAACATATCGGCCTCCTACCTATGACGCAAATATATATCTTCAACAAATCGAACAGGTACTACAAATCATAAGTCTAGAGAACAAATTAGTTTATCTGATCGGTGACATGAACATCAATTTACTTGATGCTGATTCAAATGCCAGCAAATTCCAACTTCAACAATTATTAACATCATACAACCTATCAACTTTAATAACAACCCCAACAAGAATAAGTTTAAATAAAAATTCAGTCATTGATAACATTTTCACGAGCGAACCAAATGCAGTAGAATTACGTGGTACACAGGTATGTGATCTTTCGGACCACCTACCAATTTTTATAATTGTAAATATGAAGTCTAACAGAATCAAGAACCATTTTCTGAAGGAGAAATTATACTCGTTTACAAGTGAACGAATCAACAGACTGAACAAATATTTAATAAACATGGACTGGTCAAACGTTTTAAACTGTGAGGATGTAAATGTCGGGTTTCAACGATTCATAGAGATTTTTGTGAAGAACTTCAACGAATGCTGTCGTATTTCATCAGTAAGAAAAATTAAAAAAATATCACGTGATAAACCTTGGATAACTAATGATCTTAAAATAATGTTAAATAGAAAAACCAAACTGTATTCAAAATATCTAAAAAATTCGAATATTGAAAATCTAATTGAATTAAAGTCAATTAGACAATCTTGCATCAAATTTAAAAATAAACTAAAAAAACAATACTACAGCGACATCATAAAAAAGAACATAAAAGATAACAGAAGAACGTGGTCGATTATTAAGAACATTATCAGCACAAATAAAATCACCAATACCGTCACATCAAACAGTGAAATTGTTCGTTCTCCTGCGGACGCCTTAAACGATTATTTCATCGGTATAGCTATAAAACTAGGTTCATCTTTCAACAATTCAACACTCTGGAAAAATCACCTCACTAATAAACTTCAAAACTCGTTCTTCTGTCTGTCGACCTCAAGCGATGAAATAATTGCAACAACCAGACTTCTCAAACCAAAAACAACCAGTGGATGGGATGGCATTCCTATGAAAATAATAAAATCTACCATACATTCAACAGCTCACATTTTGGAAATCCTAATTAACCTTTCTTTCAACTTCGGCACATTCCCACGATGTTTCAAAGTCTCAAAAATTGTACCGATTAAAAATGATGAGGGATGCAATGATTTAACTAATTTTCGACCCGTTGCTCTTTTATCAAATTTTTCGAAAATAATAGAAAAAATAATGTACAAAAGGCTAAATATCTTTTTCAAAAAAAATTCCATAATTAACGATTCACAATTTGGATTTCGAGAGAAGTACTCGACTGAGCTGGCAAATAATAGAATTGATCAGAAAAATAGGGATCGCAGCAGAAGACAAAAAATACATCGTAGGCACGTGCCTTGATCTCTCGAAGGCATTCGATTGCATCAATCACAACATCTTGCTGGCGAAACTGGACCATTATAGAATACGTGGCTCGCAACTGAAATGGTTCAGAAGTTACTTATCGGAGAGAAGTCAATTTGTTAGCTGGCAGGGTACATGCTCGAGCGAAAAATTGAACCAAATTGGAGTACCTCGGGGCAGTATTTTGGGTCCATTGCTATTCATTGTCTTCATCAACGATCTCCCGAAAGTTTCAACATTCTTTGATTACATTTGCTTCGCAGATGATACTAATCTATTCAGTACAGGCAAAAACATCGATGAACTCATCTTGAAGACTAATAGTAAAATTAAAAAGGTCGTCTCATGGTTTGAATGTAATATGTTGACATTGAATAGCAGAAAAACTCAAATGATTATTTTTGGCCCAGTCCAATATTTAAACTACAAGGAACCATATAAGATCGTAATAAATAATTCGGATATTCTCGAAAGCAAAACTGTTAAATTTTTAGGAGTAATATTGGATCAAAAATTATCGTTTCAACAACATGTTCGATATGTTTGCACAAAACTAGCAAGATCAATTGGTCTATTAAATAAAATAAAATTTTTCTTGCCTAAAAGAATTCTTAACATGCTATATAAAGCCATCTGTACTCCATATATCTCATATTTCTTTATTGAGGTCAAATAAATTATTTCGTTTCGTTTCGTATGTATGTATGTATGTATGTTTGTATGTATGTATGTTTGTATGTATGTATGTATGCATGTATGTTTGTTTTGTGCATATGCTTGCAAGTGTATATACATATTAATCAAGTCATCATCAGTGAGCAAAATATAAATCATTCTCGTCGTTTCGTCATGTCATTAATTACAACAGTCATCATCATCGTCGTCGTCATCATCATCAAAATCATCAACATCATCATCACATCAACATCATTATCATCATCATCATCACAACCAACATCATCATCATTATCATATCAACATTATCAGCATCATCATCAATACCAACATCATCATCATTATCACATCAACAACATTATCATTATCACCACAACCAACATCATCATCATTATCATATCAACATTATCATCACCATCATCAATACCAACATCATCATCATTATCACATCAACAACATTATCATTATCACCACAACCAACATCATCATCACCATCCTCATCATCATCGTCAGCACGGTGGCCAGAATGGAATTAACTGAAATCACGTTTGACATAAAAATAAAATGGCTGCATAGCAACTTTCACGCACGTACATCACTGACCGTCACTGGCATCAACTTATGACCGTGACATCCACATCTGTCCCATTGCATCACTATAAAACATCAACAACATTAACCTCAACGATGGTATAATCCATACAAAGACGTCATCATCTCTCCTTACATTAACAACGACAACATCAACCGCACTTACGTCAGAATAAAAACAATAACATCTTCTATGACATCAACATCTTTTCTTAAATCAGCTACAGCAACATCCTTGATCACACCAGTACTGAAAAATACACCAGCACATCTCTCACGACATCAGCGCTACAATACATCAACATTAACCATAACATCAATATCTAACGATACACAAACAACAACAACAATAACAACAAAAACATCAGCTATAATAGCAAAGAATAAACATCAACAACAATAACAACAACAACAACAACAACAAAAGAAAGAAAACAGCAGTAACAACAACATCAACAAGGATATGAATACTTAAACTACTACATCTTTACATTCCATTACATCATTACATTACATCATTACATCACTCCATTACATTACATCATTACATTACATTACATCATTGCATTACATCAACAACCGTCACATCCATAAATTGACATGAACGGAAATCATCATGTAACATTAAACGCATGACAGCACAGCAACCGACCAGCCAGCGGCATGAAATTTTTATGAGACGTTTAAATGTAAACTTTAATTTTATTTCATTTTCATAACCATGCGATAAAATTGCGCTACATAAATGAACGCCATCTAACTGGGGCGATACATTTATGGAGGGCTATATTTAAACTAGACAACATTCCGTCAATTAAACTCGTTAAATATAGAACCCATATTTATAGTGTTGCAGTTGTAGTAGTTTGATTATTCATAATATTTCTAGTACCTTCAGCTTTTAGCACTATATGTACATTAGGTGCAGCTGTAGAACTCTAGAGATTACATATGTTTGTTTATCTTTATAGTTCAACGTTTTAACAATTGTTTAACGCCATAGAAATGAGTGAGAAGTGTAGATTAATGCGGTTATTTAATATCGCAATTGGTCTTTTAAGGATGTCGGTTAAAAGGTTTGTATGTGTGTGTGTGTGTGTGTGTGTGTGTGTGTGTGTTTGTGAGAAAGTGAGAAAGAAAAAGGCAGAGAGAAAGAGAGAAAGTGTGTGTGTGTGTGTGTGTGTGTGTGAGTGTACGTGACGGCACACGTCACGCACGCGATCGTGAAATGATTACGAGCGAGTTGGCGTGACAAAGAAGCTTTATTCGCAATTAAATTAGTCGCAGGCATGTAATGAATCTGTCAAGATTTCTTATGAAACTACTGCAGCAGTCTATTTCACGTAACGAGATACCGCAACAAGATGCCGTAACAATAAACCGCAACAAAATACCTCAACAAGATACCACAATAAGATGCCGCAACAAGATACCGCAACAAGGTACCGCAACAAGATACCGCAACAAGATGGCGCAACAAAACAGCGCAACAACATCCGCAACAAGACACCGCAACAACATAGCGCAACAAGATATCGCGACAATATACTGCAACACTCGACAATATACAAAGATATACAACGATATTCAACAATAAACAACAATATACAATTGAGCGACAGGCAACAAAATACAACAACGTTTAAAGATACATATACATACATACAAAATATTGCCACGTAAAATAATACTACAGTCCGGCATAATCTCTTTGTTAATTAATTCTTAGAGGTATCAACAAACACACACACACACGCACACAAACATACACATATATATATGTATATATATATAGTAATAAATTAAAATTTATTAAATGGCAGAAAAGACGAACTTAAAAAAGGGTAATGATTAATCGCTGATGTTGGACGCACGAGAACAAATAATTCTTTCCAAACAAAACACAAAACGAAAACAAACGAACAAACAACAACAAACGAAAAACAACAAACAACAATAAAAAGCTAAAAAAATAATCGGCTAATACAAAACGTTAACAATATATTAAACTGAATTATAGAGTATAACCTGCAAACAACATCAAAACAACTACAAACACATAGCAACAACATAAATACACCAATTACAACATCCAAACAACTACAAACACATAACAACAACATTGATACACCAATTACATGACAAAAACATCTTAACATTTTAAACTCTCAAACACATTAACATCAACTCAGCACAGAGAGACAAAATTAACATCACAGAAACTACAACAACAACAACGATCAACAACAACGACAACAACAACTTCGTAACAACACTAAATACAACATCCAAACAGCATTATATTAAACGACATGGTTTAAAGAACAGTATTACCTAAATGTGATTACACTTACATTACAACAACCACATTACAACAACATCATTACAACAACCACATTACAATAAATCATTACATTTAACATTACATCATTACAACTGCCAAATTACAATGACGTCATTACATTACGACGCCACTGACAAAAATTGATAGATGAACGACAAATCAAAAAATGACTGATTGTTTATCCTCCGCTTATATCAACTTCCGTTTCCCATTTATCGCGACGTCACATTGTAATCAAAGATACTAAATGAACAAAAATACCTTATTTCAGCATTTTCTGCGGCTCTGTATTTATCCAAAAAGTCTTTGATGTCTCTAGCGAGTATAAGCTAGAGTGTTTTGTGTAAACAATTGAATGCCAGTTATGTCTAAATACCACTTATACCACTTAGCATCATCTGATTATTTAATTGTAGCATGTTTAACATCACTTATATAATTTTTATCATCAGTAGCTCAGCGATGTAATTCATCTTCGTCATCAACTGCAACATTTTTGAGATTATTTTTGATGATTCTTCAGGAATTTTTTGCTAGTTTGGATTTTTTTTCAACAATATTTGGTCGATGAATACAAAATCCTAAACAAATATTGTTTACACCAATGCTAATATGAACATCTGCTGCAAACAGTCATTGTCATCATCATCATTATATACTGATCATAGTTATGCATCATCTCATTGTCATCTTCATCATCGTCATCATCATCGTCATCATCATCGTCATCATCATCGTCATCATCATCGTCATTTTTATCATCATCATCATCATCATCATCATCATTATCCAATCGCTCATAAGCATCGTATTTGTCATTAATCATTGAAATAGCTAACCGAAAAATTCCATGCCATAATCATCATCATCATCAATTATATCATCATCATCGTCGTCGTCGTCAACATCACTGTCATCAATGACGTCACTGTTATCGTCACTGATGGCGTAGATGATGATAGTTGTCTCTACATTCGCCACTTCAAGATTATCATATTACCCTATCATCATCATCATCATTATTGTCCTAACTAGCCAATGATCACCAGCTCCATCATCATCATCACAACCTTTACCGTCATCATTATCATACTCATCATCACTAACTATTATCTATTTATTTTCTCCATTACACACACACACGCACACACAAAAACAGACACACACACACACATAATATTAATAATAACACTAATAATAATAACAACAATAATAATAACAATAATAATAATAATAATCATTTTATACAGCGCCATGGCAAGCGACTGAGGTGCAACAAATACGCACACACACACACACGCACACACGCACACACGCACACACACACATCTTAATTTGTCTACGAACGAAAGCATTGCAAACGTTACCTTGGTTACGCACAACAACGCTTTCCTAGCAGGCAAACTCTGCTCTATTTAACTCCGCTCTTTTAAGACGAATTAGCGGTTACCGAGATTGAACTCACACTCGTCATCATTTTCATGTGTGTGTGTGTGTGTGTGTGTGTGTGTGTGTGTGTGTGTGTGTGTGTGTGTGTGTGTGTGTGTATGTGGATACACATGCACACACGCACACACATTTTAAATGGTGTTGGAACTTTGGTCGCGTATAATAATTTGTTTTACTTTATTAATTTGTCATTTAAACATCTTAAAATCATGAAATAAATATACTGAAAAACATCAACAAAGACTATATAACGTAAACAACAAAAACAACAACAAACAACAACCACATCAGCAACAGCAGCAGCAACAACAACAAACAACAACCACATCAACAACAACAGTAGCAACATCAACAGCACAACACCCATAGAAATCCATAACGACGCACATCAAACATCTTCATTGACAACAAAGTGACAGTCATCATCAATAGAACGACAACTACATGAATATTAACATGAAAAATTCAAGCAAAAACAACAACAACAACAAATTTTTCATAATTTTGAAAATCACCATAAAAAATAAAACCACTAAACAAAACTAAACAACAACTAAAACAGCAACATATCAATAATAATAACCACCAATAACAACAAAGCACGTCACAACAACAACAACAACAACAACAGTTCACACACACACATTAACCAAACCACCAGTGACAAACCAAGCAAAGAAAAATGCTAAAAACACCTCATCCAGAAACAGAGATACAAGAGAACGCCTGTGTATAACAATACATCAATTCATGCCTCTAAATACAATACATAAAACACAAATCTTATATATATATATATATATAATTATATTATATACATATATATATATATATATATATATATATATATATATAAATATTCACATTCTTAAAATGTTAATAACCATAATTCTTTATAATCGTATCTTATAAATGTATATGTATGAATGTAGATATGTGTTTGTGTGTGTTAGTCCCTGTTCTCCTTCTTTATCTCTCTCTCTCTTTATCTCTCTCTCTCTCTCTCTCTCTATTTTGTGTGTGTATGCGTGTGTCTCTATGTGTGCGTGTAAGATTAATTGCACCTCCACATAAATTGAACTAGATACAAAGAAAGTAGAGATACGCTGCCTATGGATCGGATTTACTCTTTAAGTCTTAATTATTGTTGGTGTTCATCCACGTGTTGTTTTACCCTCTTCATTTTTGTGTCTGTACCTTTTTTGTCTTTTATTTGTTTTTGTTTCTTCCCTTTACTCTCTGTATGTCTGTCTGTTTTTCACTCTTCTTTTCTCTTTCACTCTCTCCCTCTCTTTCTATTTTCTCTCTCTCTCTCTCTCTCTTTCTCACTTACTCTCTTTATTGTTATGAAATGCATTATCCAGAACATCGCAACTGTTGAAAGTTATAGACATATTGACAATAAAGTCGCATGCATACGCAAGAATTCTAACCATACTTGCAATCTCACCAATCACTATTATCATCGTCATCGTCGTCGTCATCATCAGCATGATCACTACCCACTCCATAACCATCATCATCATCATCATCATCATCATCATCATCATCCTAAGCAACATCTTCGTCATCATCATTTTTATCATCATCGTTATCAGCACTACAGTATCATCATCATCCAACTTCGTTTCTACCATCATCGTCATCATGGCTTATCATCATCTCAATCACTATCAGTACTCTCATTCATCATTCTAATTACGTGCATCGATATCGTCAGCATCTCGCTCATCGTCGTCGCCATGGTGGTCACCGTCGTAGCGGTGGTCGTGGTGGTCGCTCGCGGCCGTCATGATAGTGGTGGCCGAGGTGGTCGTGGTGGTTGCGATCTTCATGATGATGATGTTTACCCTCTTCATTGAGAGCATAAAACCAAATTGTTGAGCTGTTGGTGTTGTTATACTATGGGCATCGCCACCAAGTTAATGTTGTGATGTTGTTGATGTTGCGATATCTGTTGACGTTGTTGCGAGACTGTTGATGTTGTTGCGAGACTGTTGATGTTGTTGCGAGACTGTTGACGTTGTTGCGAGACTGTTGATGTTGTTGCGAGACTGTTGATGTTGTTGCGACGATGTTGAAGTCACGATGCCGTTATATTGTCAACATCGATTGAAAATATTCAATTGATGTTATTTATTCAAGATAAATCTTTCCAACCTTCAGATAAACTGAACCAAGGAAAATAAATTGCCACACCCAGGCCCATCGCTAAAAAAACTAAAACTAAATAAATCGCTTGACCTACATAAACCTGTATTATCTGTAAACACACATGCAAACACGGACACACACACACACACACACACACAGACACACACACACACACAGATACACATATAAATACGTACACATACATACACACACAAAGACAAAGATGACAGTCGCCAATTTGACCAAGTTGTTAGCCTAATCTTGTACTGCGCAATTTATACGGCTGTATGGGACAGAATCTTATTCACAAATGATGTCTTTATGCACCAAAACTAACAAATAAATACAGAAATTCAAATTATTTTTTCAACGAAAAAGCTACAAAATATTTGTTAAAAGATCTGATCCAAAAAATTTTGAGACCAGCCAGTCTATAATTTCGAGATTTGGTGGTCTGACTTTTCAACCATTTAAAACAGCGTTCTATGTTTTTTGTTTCGTCAGTTATAGAAAACATTAATTTTGTATATGTTTTTGTATATGCGTGTGTGCATGTGTGTGTTTGTATGTGTGTGTGTGTGTGTGTGTGTGTGTGTGTGTGTGTGTGTGTGTGTGTGTGTGTGTGTGTGTGTATACACCACCCAACGATTCCCAACGATTCATATAATACGGAATCTGACACGAGCGCCCAATGCAATCAATCACACTAGAAAAAAAAATTATATTTACTCTTATTTCCACGTATCAGTTGGCCATTATAAAAAAAATAATAAAAAAGCATGCCAAAATGTAAAAAAATTGAAATACTATACTAATGATGGCAGCTAATGAGAGAAATACATTTTCTCTGGATATTTATATGAAATTTTTTTTCATTTAATGCGCCCCTGAGGTATAAAAAGTCACATTTTTAAAATTAAAAAAGATGATTAATTAATTTATGACGTTTATAAATGATAAAAATAACAATATTTACAATTTATCTAATTTAAAAGTTTAATAAACGTATTAATAGATTTATTTTTCCCTCCAAAACAAAATATCATGAAGTGTTTTAAAAGGTTAAGATGCTATTTCTTTTATAAATTTCTGTACAGAGTAGAGCTAGAGTTGTCAAATTTTCTTGTAACTTTGCCTGTAAATTATCTAGGTTTATAATTCAAATTGCAGGTCGGGAACATTAAAGAATTTTAATAATGTAGATAACTTTATTCATAAAGTAGTATTCATGACATGACTTAATATTTAAAAAGAATGAACAAATGGACAAAAAAAAACACAAAAATTTTTCAAAAGTTTTTTCATGAATACTGGACAGTTGCAGAAGGATAGAACATTTAAAGAGGAATATGAAATTGATGGTGCCTTCAGAGTTTAACAAATGTTTTCTCTGATTGATGAATGCTTTTTCGTTGCCTCGCTGGTTTAATGCCGGTGTGTTGAATTGTTGTGTGATTATTTTGAGTGCTTTGCTCACTTGGGTTGTTTTGGTTGGTGGTTTTGTTGTGGTTGTTGTTGCGGTTGATGTTGCGGTTGTTGTTGGCAGTAGTGGCGATGCAGATCTGTTGTCATTCATTCATTCATTCGTTCATTTATTCATTCATTCGTTCGTTCGTTTGTTCATTCGTTTGTTCGTTCGTTCATTCATTCATTCATCCATCCATCAATTCATTCATTCATTCATTCATTCATTCATTCATTCGCGCATCCAGGTGGAACTCGTCCTAGATAAAAACCTCATAACTTTTTCTAAAAAAAACTTTTTAAAAGATTTTATCATTTACGACCATTTTTGTGATATATTGAGCAAGCAAACATATAAACACACACACACACACAAACACACACACACACAAAAACACACACAAAAACAGACACATGGCAAAGTTAAGATTATTGAAAAACTTATCTTCTACGGACAACTAAAATTAAGAGAATAAAAATTAAGTGTAAAAATTAGACTTTCAATCCAATAATGGACACATTAGAACGTAATGATATAGTTTTTTTGTCCCATAAAACGCTTTTTAGATAAAATTATCAAATAAAGTTTCAATTATATTGAATTAACTTTACGGTTTACGTATTTAGGGCATCACAAATCTAAAAGTACCACCCAAAAAGTTAATCTATCATGTTTCTATCAGATATGAGGTATAAATAATAAAAAATTTGTTTTGAGGTCTTCTTATCTGAAACATCAAAACTAAACAAACTGTCGGTCAGCTACCTTGGACTACTTCTACCAAGTTTTTAAATTATAAAAATGCTTCAGAAATGCGTCATTGAACTATGAAATGTTACGAACGATTGTTAGCATCAATGTTTTCAACAACGATGGTATTAACGTGCAAGATGCTATGCAAGTGAAACTATAATTTCAAATAGTTAAAATAAACTAATTAATAAAAATATTTAAATATAAAAATAATTTCAAATAGTTAAAATAATCTAATTAATAAAAATAATCTACTAGAAATTCCTTCCATCGATTATTCTCTAATTCCCGATGGCGAAACTCCGCATCGAGTTGCTCTATGAATGCTTGCAGGCCAGCATAACACTATGGGCTGTGCTGTGTATGAATGAATACACATTTGTGTGAAAGTTAGAAGTGCAGTTTGTGTGTGTCCATGTTAAATGTGTGTGTGTGTGTGTGTGTGTATGTGTGGGTTGTGTCATAGTATACATGTTGGTGTTTGTGTGTGGGTGTGTGTGTGGGTTGTGTCATAGTATATATGTATATACCATGGCTGTGTGGGTTGTGTCATAGTATACATGTTGGTGTTTGTGTGTGTGCGGGTTGTCATAGTATATATGTATATATCATGGCGTGTGTGTGTGAAGGTGTGTGCTGGGTCATAGTATATATGTTTGTGTGTCTGTGTATGTTGTATGTGTTTTTTGTACATGTAGGTGCCAGGATACGGTTGTGTTTGTTTGGGACTGGCTGGATAGTGGCTTCTTGACAGGGAATAATTTTTTGCCTGACTGCTTGTAATCTATGGAACGTTATTTCTTTATGAAGTCGTGTTTGTTTATGCGGCCCGCGATAAGAATTTTGTTCGTTTGGCTTGCTTTTTATTGGGTCTGGGTGGTTGATGTACCATTGTGCTGACGATGTATGTCTGTGTGTGTGTGTCTGTGTGTGTGTGTCTGTGTGTGTTTGTGCTTGTTGTCTGTCGTCTTCAGTGTTGTTTGTGTTAGCTTTTCTCTATACTTTTTTAAAATTGTTTTCACCATATAGAACGCTGAATCAAATAAAACTTTATTTTTTTTTAAAAAATACAGGTTGTTTTGAAATTTCAACACTTAATCTCTCCAAGATTTCATCAAACAAAAATAAAAGTCACCGTCTTTGAAAACTTTTTCCACAATGTCCTCCAACTCAGACAAATCACACGCCGAAAGCATTCAAATAGTCATGCAAACTCCAACTGAGAAGCTTACCCGAACGTTCTACGTATAGGCAGACTGAGATACGTGTCGTTAAACTCAGCATACACTTTCAAACGCTTTCAATAAACTTGCACTCGTTGACGTTCCAGCTCATTAGAGGTTCAATGCAGCGCACTGGAATGGGTCCATACAAATCTAATGTGAATTCCATGTAGAGGCATCATCAATTGGTCAGGTTTAATACCTTTTTCTCTTTTGAATGTTAACTCTCAGTAAATGTGTCAATCAATTGTTAAATTACTCGAAATAAAATTAAATAAATCTGTTAACAACTTATGCAAATTTTCCTGAAAAAAAATATCGTTTCGAGTTATTTGAAACTAAAAATTTTTTGCTAGGCGTTCAAAGAAGTCAAGTGACATGCATGTAGACGATCAGTTGAACAATTATCAAAAATTCAATCACACAATTACATTACTACACAAATAATCAACCAGTCAACTAGCCAAACAATCAACTGGCTAATCAACTACAATCCAGCCAGCCAAACAAGCAGATAGATAGATAAGTGTACATACATACGACGCAGTACAAGCTCAAGACAACAACACATTCCTCAGTCATAAACGTCCTACATAATGGTATCTCGCATAAGACCTGCTCTTCAATCTGACTTATCTACAATAAAATTAATACGCTTGCCCAATTACTATTGATGTACCGGTCTGGATTGCTCTGTTACGCACATAAGCAAAAAGTTTCGTTTCACACACACACACCCACAATCACAAACACACAAACACACACACACGCACACAGCTAACCAATAACACACAAACACACACCTCAAACACAACCAAAAACACACAGACACACACGCAAACACAGACACACACACACGCCCTCAAATATATTATGTATGATTGTTTGCATTACGATATGCATATTATACCGTGATGCAAACGTTTATATAACACTCATAAAGTTTAAAATTGGAAACGTATATTTAATTAAAAATTAATAGTCTTGTAGCCAGCTAAATGAAGTTGAACGACTTGAACTCTTGACCACTGCAAAAATAAAATAGAAAAAAATGCGGTCACTTAATTTTATGAGGGAATGTGAGTTATCTTTTTCTCTTTCTCTCTCTCTCTCTCTCTCTTTCTCTCTTTATGTGTGTGTGTGTGTGTGTGTAAATGCTTGAAGATATGTTTAAATAAATTTTCAAATCTCTATAAGAGGAAATTATTATTTTTCAAATATTAACATACAAACAAACAAACAAACAATCAACCAAACAAACAAACAAACCGACATTCAAACAAATGAAACGCAGGCGGACACGCCTAAGGGTAATTGGTTTCAGGTTGACACGATTGAAAGTTGAACGCCTACGACCTACGCCTACGACCAGCCAATCTGAGTTGCGTTACTCTTATGTATAGTATAATCTTTCGATTACATATAAGTATGCATGCCGCCTGATTTTGCGATTTAGTTTCCGGGTTCGACTGCAAATACATCCCCAACTATTGCATACAATGCGTGTGATTGTCTAGGCTCACGTGTTTGCGGCGTCCTTGAATAGTGATGCAATGAAAAAAATTGTTATTATCATTCTATTATGGTTGGTTTTCGAAATTTGAACAGATGAAATTTTATTTTTGTTTCTGTAAGTTACATGTTTGCAATAGTTAGCATAGTTGAAAGGACACGCTACAAGTCGGCCAGTGCCAATTACTTATACAGCTAATATATTAGGAATATTGAAAGATTTAAAAATGCTCATCAAATTGCACACAAAATAAGTATAGAAAAATTAATAAATCATAAGCACCTCTCAAACAAATCGTGAAAAATGAAAGTATTGAAAACTTTGTGTGAAATATAGTAATAAAATAGACATAAATTTTTGATTTGAGAATTTAAAAAATCATCTATCGCACCAAGTCGAGTATAGACGGAAGTTACAGTAAAAAAATCATCCGATTTTGAATTTTGAAATCACCTCCTCGCTACATAATTCTGAATTTGCCACTGGTAGAGTTTTTTTTTATTAGCAAATGAATTTCTATAGTCAAATAGACGTACAAGCCTTTCTGGCTTCTGGTTTTTACTTTAAATAAAAGGAAAATGAAATAAAAATATTCATACACAGCGTATTGTCCATTTGGTAATTTTGTATGTGAAATGTTTTTGAATGAATGAAATGCCAAGAGTTCGTCAAATCAACGTAGACAGTTTTATTGCTTGAGTCTGAGAACTGCAAAGAAAAGTGAGTATGATTGATCGAGCAATCACCCTTGTTTATCCGCACTTATTTGCTCCGCGCTGTCTTTTTATAGCAGGGTTTTTGATGTTATGTCTGAGGTATTGTATGACCGATTGCATGGTGTCATGACGGCCTAAGTTAAGTAGAATGTTAACGATAGATTAAACTTCCATTCACGACATTTCTATTATATATTAATGGGTTTATTTATATATTTATGTAATTTTTTATATAATATATTTATATATTTTTATATTGTTTTAAAATCTAAAACAAGAAGTCACTGGACAAATACGTCAACATATCTAATACATTTGATGGTCTGCCACTACACACCACACACTCACATTCATAGAGGGAGAAAAAGAAGGAAAGAGAGAAAAAGAGAGACAAAAGAGAAGGAAAGAGGGAGAGAGAGAAAAGAAAGGAAAGAAGAAGAGAGAAAGAGAGAGAAAAACACACACGCATATGTGGGCGCACTAAGATTAGTGAATTTATAGGTACTAATTTTGTGCGAGCTTAATTGGGTCCTGCAGACATTTTTCGCGATAAAAAGCTCAGTGTATGCACACAACTCATCCACTCTCGCCTCCGTTTGTCGTCGTCGTCTTTCTTGCTTCGTTTCTTTTCCATTTTTCTCATTTTTTTTCTTTTTTCCCCCAAAATCAGTCTCTAAATGGCGCAGAATCCTTTCTTTCGTCGTCTTTCTTGCTTCGTTTCTTTTCTATTTTTCTCATTTTTTTCTTTTTTCCCCCAAAATCAGTCTCTAAATGGCGCAGAATCCGTTTCAACGAAGAAAATGACAGGTCGCATCACCATTGTCATGGTCATAATCATCATCGTCATCATCATCGTCGTCATCATCATTCTCTCCGTAAATCTATCAACTTTATAGTATGCAGCTCTGAAAAAAGCTCTGTTTACAAGTCAATGCTAATTTTGAGAGGTAACTAACTGTTGCCTCGATGATCTCCAAGCCGTATAAACCGCAAAAAGATTTCTCGAATGTTTCAATCAGAGAAAAAAGACCAAATCTTTGTATAAAAAAATATTAAACATAAATAACAATATTCTTTAATAACCAACCACAGCAACCAACAATGACAGATTAAAAAAAAATACAGTTATATATCATTATTATGATCAGTTAAAACTGCATATGAAATGGTTTGTTGTCTCACCTGTTCATCCAATTATCTACTAATTAGTTTAGTGGCCATTTGATTCAATAGTTTGGTTGGTCAATTGATTAATTTGTTGCATTTTTGCTGTGACTGATTAACTATATAACTATTCTTAATTAATTTTGATTGATTAATTAACCGATTAATTAATTTGGACTGATGTTATTTGGTGGACAAATTTATCTATAATTGATTGGTCAATTGATAAGTCACGTAATTTGTTTGCTGACTGATTGCTAGAATGATTTGTCAGTTGACTGGTTAATTTTGTTGTAAGTTTTGTTTTTTTCATTTACAATCGTTCCATTTCTCACTGATAAAACTGTTTGCCACTGCACATTTAGTTAAATAGTCAGCTGTTATCAGCTGTTAATTTCTTGATTAGTTGTTGGTCAAGTAAAATTTTTGAAAAAAAATTAAAAAAAAAATACTTTTGAGTGCGTGAAGGTCAAGGAGAATTTCGGCGATGACGACCGTGGCGTCCAGGATCATCAAGACACACAGGACAATCTGAACCGGTTTGCTCTCAAAGAAGTGCACCAACTTTCCACGGCACCTGATTGGTTAAGTGAGTTGTTTGATTGGCCGATTGATTGGTTGAGTGAGCTGTTTGATTGGCCGATTGATTGGTTGAGTGAGCTGTTTGATTGGCCGATTGATTGGTTGAGTGAGCTGTTTGATTGGCCGACTGATTGGTTGAGTGAGCTGTTTGATTGGCTGATTGATTGGTTGAGTTGTTTGACTGGCTGTTTGATTGGTCAATTAGTTGAGTGAGTTGTTTGATTGGCTGATTAATTGTTTGATTGTTTGAGTGGGGTAAATGATTGATTGATATTTTGCTGGTGAGTTAGTTAATTAGTCAATTAAAAATATCATAAAATTATTTTATAATTCTAATTATCTTCAAAATTTTTCCAGCATTTTCCAACAGTATCAACAACAAGTACAGTCGCAATAACATTAGTTTCAGATACCTGAACCATTTCGCCATCACTCCACGCTATGGTACGACTAAATTATTTCATGTTTATATTACTATCATAATAAATATAATAATAATAATAATTATTATTATTATTATTCATTCATTTTCTAACTCTCAGTTATAAGATGGGAGTCTTTCATTATGAGAGGCCTAAGAATTGATTTCTATATGCCTGGACAAACAAACAGTCAACCAAGCCAATCATTCCTTCCAGTACAGATAGATTGATGTTTGTTTGTGTGGGTGTGTGTGTGTGTAAATGTGTGTCAGTCGATCAAATCAATAGAATTGGCAGTTTTTTCACTTACATAAACTAATCAACCTGGTATTTCTATACAGTGCAAATATTATTCATGTGGTATAAATGGTATAATACAAAGTTTATCCTGTTATATTGCACACACACACACACACATACACGCACACAAATGCAGAAGTACACACACACATACTCGCACACCCATAGGTATGACCTATTTAGTTGTATGCGTGTTAAGTGTACTGTGTTGTATCATGTTCTTACATACGCTGCATATATACAACAGAAATTGTATTTTTTGTATTAGTAGGTTGGGTATTTGTATGCATTAAAAAAATGTAAATTTATGAGAAACGTATATTAGTATCTGAGCTTCTATGTGACTATATAGCTGTTTGTTTGTTTGTTTGTTTGTGTGTGCGTGTGTGTGTGAATGTGTGTGTAAGTGTGTGTGTGTGCGAGTTTATAGATGTCTAAGAGAATGATAGTAGATTTTTATTTTTCTGTGTTAGGGCGTGTGAATGATGATGCATTTTCAAGTATGAATGTACTGGGATTGAGTGGGTGAATGAGTGAATGAATGAACGAGTGAGTGAGTGAGTGAGCGAGTGAGCGAGTGAACGAGTGAGTGAGTGAGTGAGTGAGTGAGTGAGTGAGTGAGTGAGTGAGTGAGTGAGTGAGTGAGTGAGTGAGTGAGTGAGTGCGTGAATGAGTTTCTGTTGACGAATGCTGATTGATTGTGGCGTTGCTATGCTATGCCCTTGTCATTGTGATGAGTGTAATGATGACGATGAAGATGATGATAGGAATGATGATGATGGTGATGGCTGTGATGATGATGATGGAGAGTGTAGTGATGATGATGACGACGATGAAAATGGCGACGATGACGACCTACTATAAATTTAACGACTCACTCAAACATATCATCAGAAATAATTAGAAATGAATGAAAATAAAAATTTTTTTCTTCGTACACAATCATCCATGAAGCCATCACTTGATTATTATTTTTAACTAATTGTCGTTATCATCAACATCATCACCATCATCATTTTCGTCATCACCATCGTCATCATCATCATCATCATTATTATCATCCCCACCATCATCATCATCATCATCATTGTTATCATCACCACCGTCATCACCATCATCATCATCATCATTATTATCATCACCATCATCATCATCATCATTATTATCATCACCATCATCATCATCATTTTCATCATCATCATCATTATTACCATTATCATCCTCATCACCATCATCATCGTCACCATCATCACCAGCACCATCATCATCATCATAACTAACGTGGCGGATGACTCATTGCTGTCCCTGAACCCCAGTTCCTCATCTATCAGGTCCCCGTCCAATATGCTATCTTCTTCCATCATTATCCTTATCAGATGGTGGTGGTGATGATGACGATGATTGTGGTGATGACGATGATGGTGATTAGGATGATGATGATGACGATGATGATAGAGATGATTTATTATTAGTAGTATCTTTATGCAGCTTATGTAGATGACGATTACTTGCGATGATGAATTGGATGACGACGACGACGACGATGATGATAATGATAGTAATGATAGTGACGATGTAGTCGATGATGATGATGATGATGACGACGAAAATGCTGATGGCGATGAATAGAATAATAAATAAAATATAGTAATATCCCCTAAGCAAGGACAACAACGCAGAGCAATTAGATGCCAACAAGTGCTCCCCTCTCCATGTTTGCGTGCAGCAGCGAGCATTTTTGTGTGGTTTGAATGGTAAGTTGTGAGTGTCACTTGTTACAACTGCTGCTATTGTACTGTTATTTATTATACTATAAATGTGAAATTTTAACCGTAGCAGTTTATGTTAGCGTTATTGTTGCTAATTCTGCAGTCGCCAGTGCAGCCCAGAGTCATTTTATGTTTGTGTGAGGCAAAAGTTTGGCCTGTGGCTCACAGTTGATCTTTTTTTTAAACCATATAATTTTCATCTCATGTCATCAATATGAGGTTTCACTTTAAACGAAATTAATTGTACGACAAAAGATTCCTGATTAATTAATCTAATATGTTAACTACCCCCTACCTCTCCTATTTTGTGGCCCTTCAAATCTCTGTCGACCGGGCAATTTGCCATCCTTCATAGTACTTACCACTGACGGCTCTGATTAAAAATTGCTTTTATGTGGTTGATATTATGGCGAGATTTTTAAAATTTGTGTTGTTTTGTTGAACAAGGTTTGCAGTTGGCAGAGGAAAATGTATGCAGGCTGCCTAGTATCAACGACCAAATAAACGTGTTATATTAAATCACATTTGAAACTCGATTTCTAATGAAAAAATTTACGTACAAATTCTGATCATTAATAAATAACATAAATTTGACTTTCTGTGAAAATAAGCGAAACCAACGTAAATAAATAAATATGAAGAAAGTTAATTGAGTTAAAAATTTCATCAATCCACTTTAAATCATCATTAGCCGGTAGAAGAATTAGAAATAACTTCAACTGAAAAATAAAATTTGATTCATTTTCAACTTTTTTTTGCTGAAGTTCTATAAAATGATATCATTATTTTCTCTCCAAACTGAATTTGAATTATTTCATCAAAAAAATGAACATGAAATAAATATAATTTTTTTATGATATTTTAAAACAAAAATGACAGTTTATTATTGCAATAAATAATAATTGTACAAAACATTCAACTTCAATCGTAATGATAATTTGTTTGGTTTTTGAAGAATGTTTTTGAAATGAAATGTGTGCACCAAGAAGATGGTTACTAATTTTTTTAAACAAACCAAGCTCTAGTTTGAAAAAATTTCAGGGCTTTAGCAGAAATATTTTGGAAAAATTTCAAAAAAGTGTTTTGACAAATAGTTGTGAGGAAATTTGTTTTCATAAACTTCATTTCCAAATTGTTTAGAAAAATTTCAGAAAATTTTTTATTTTGCTGAACGTAAGCGCATTCTTTCTCATGTTTCAAGTCCTGCAAATATTTGTTCAAAGGGTTTTAATCAATCTTAAAATGCCTGAGATTTCTGAGTAGTAAATTTAGTGAACGTGTCGTGAAAATTTTTGAAAAAAATCTGCGGTTTGGATTGCTAGTTTGTTTCATTTCGTAAACTCGTTCAAACTCGAGAGTAATTGATGTACAACAATTTTCCTATTTCCTGATCTTTTCTGTGCGTGACGAGACAAAATCCGTCATCAATTTTGGGAAGTTTTTGAAAATGTGCTGATTTGAAATTATTGAATAACATGTTGGTTCAAGGCTGCTATGTTTTTCTGCGCGCTGAATTTGATTATATTACTATCAAATTTTGTGGCATTTATGAACATTTATTTTAAATTTTTGCAAAATAAAAATTACTAAACTCTATCACACAAACATTATTGTATTTCACCCTCAATATTGGTAACAAAGTACATCTGAGTAGTCCCTCTCGTTGGATCGGCACGAATCATTCACGTGTTCAATGTTCATTGTCGTCAAGATTTTTTTAATAAGCTAGCTCATTTATCAACATATGAAAAAATATCTCCCGGTACCGAAATAATTTTTTTTGTCCAACAATATGCACCTTCTGCTTATATATTTGCAAACGATAATAAATAAGAAAAATATCAGATTCTAGTAGAATCATATCATTCCCAGCAAATGTTTATGACTATATTTTTTAAACTTATTGAATTTTTAATGAATAAAATGTTATATCAAACTCAAAAAATGTCAAATGCAGTTGGCATTGGTTAACAAAATGTTGTGTGTTCGTCACTGTGAGACACGTTATTGTAGACAAATTAAATCAATGAAATAGATGAAAATATTTTACTACTAACAATTTGTTCACCAAATTCACGTTATTTTCGCCTCTGGGTTCTATTGACATTTTTGCCTCTGCTGTTTTTTTGACCGATTCAAAACGAAATTATGTTGAGGTTTGCGTTAAATTAAATTTTCATGAAAATTTGGCTAGAATTCAAAATGCTTATACAACGTTTTGCAGTTGGTTTTTATTGAGTCGTTGTTGGTGAAGACACAAAAATTTTGCACAAGTTCAAAATTTTAACTCGATTTTTGCAATTAATTTTTAATTTACCTATTTGTAACTAGAAACAGTTATATTATGCAATGAAAAATGCCCTTGAAAAGCCTATCAGAAGTTCTTTTATAACAACACCCTGCGATCAAAATGATCACGATTTCCATTTTATCTTTCGAAGACCTCAAGTAGGATGTGGGTACTTATTCAAACTGCATGCGTGAATTTTCAGCGGTTCAC
The DNA here is from genome assembly GCF_000326865.2 of Helobdella robusta. NCBI lineage: Eukaryota > Metazoa > Annelida > Clitellata > Rhynchobdellida > Glossiphoniidae > Helobdella > Helobdella robusta. The sequence goes on from NW_008704502.1 coordinate 1,970,945, forward strand.
GTGTGGCAATGACTAGAATATTCAAAGTTTTTTCAGCTTATCACATTTCTCCGATTGTTGATTGATAAGTGAACTATTGATGTATAAATGTTTCTCAGATACAATTTCAATAGAAAAACAGCTTTCAACTTTAGATACAAACTACCGAATCGCCATGAAAAAAAATGAAAATTTCATGACTCACAAGATTACAAATTTCACTTACGCCCACTAACACTGAATACATTTTAAAATTCTTTAAAATATGGCTGGATAACAAAAATACATTTTTAGGTTTAAAATTAATTCAGCATAACTTTAATAAGGTGTCAAAATTGGTAAGTACCTTTTCATAGTCGAAGAAGACGTTTCAAGTGCCTCTACTTACTATCAATATCTGTCCAAAATGTAGAAATTTATCTTGAATTATTTCAGCACAGGCGATCAAAACGATATTAATAAACTTGTTAAGTGTGAGTTGAGATTTTTTTTGCCAAATTTGAAAATATCTTATCGGTGGGAAGATGATATTTTAGTTGAATGCAGATCACGATCAAACACGTTTGGCGAGATATTAAATTTAAGTAGTGGCAATGAAATCTATTGATAAATTTAATTTGATTGTAAATGACATTCACTTTTGATTATGATGTCGGTTGAAAAGGCGAAACGTGGAGAAATTATAACGGTTGAGTTGAATTTGAAAATTTGATTTTAATATTAGTTTAGTTTTTTATTTTTAGAATGAAATAATTTTTTCAAAGGGCGTGATAGTTTTTCTTGAATGAAAAACCCCAACAGATCAAGAATTTAAAAGTTCTGAATAAGTTGAAATTTACAAATTTGTGGGGTTTATTTACCTCATATCCCACATCATTATCATATCAGGCCATTATCGTCATCATTTTCATCACCATCATCATCACCAGTTTCAACTTCTTTCTTATTATTAACACTGGCAACGGCGGTAGTAAAAATAGCAGCAGTAGTAGTAGTTTTGGTAGTAGTAGAAGTAGTAGTAGTAGTAGAAGTAGTAGTAATAGTAGTAGTAGTAGTAGTAAGTAACAGTAGTAGAGTGGTAGTAGTAGTAGCAACAGCAGCAGCATTATTAGTAAAAATCAAGCAGTGCTAATAGAATTAGTAGTAATAGTAGTAGTGGTAGTATTATTTTTATAACTATTTTTCAAATTTAGACAAATTCACTCATTATCACCAGCGTCTTCAGCGTCATCACCGTAAAACACTGAACCATTCGTCATTCCACCTTCATTCTTACCGACATTAGCTACCTGGCACACGCACAAACATCATCAGTGTTACGACTTCTTGTTGTTATTTATTTTTACCCGCCATGCAAACTTTAGATACCGCGAATGGTCATGTTTGTAGTAGGCAAAGTAAATAAATTGAAAAAAATTCCGCAAAATTCCGAGAAAGTTACACACGAGTTGAAGTTTCTGGAGAAAAAAGTATCGGTTTTGCAAAAATTTTCTGTAGCAGTGGGGTTTGTTTGAAGGCTAAGGTTAGTTTTTGTTTGAAGAAGAAAGTGGTAGATAGTTGTATAGGAAAATGGATGAATGAATGGATAACTAGGTGGTTGGATGAAGGATTGAACTAACCATCGACCAACGAACGAATGAATGAATTCATCAATTGTATGAATGAATTAATGGATTTTTTTGAATATGGAAAAAGTTTAAAGATGATATTTTGAAGAAATAATGTTTAGTAGATTGTGGTTAGTTTTTACGTGTAAACAATAAACACTGAAACTAAATTTGAAATCTGAATCATAGGATTTGCGTCTTAGAATTAACATTTAATAATCTATTATTGAATGGTAAAAACAATGAAGTCAAATTCTAACCTCTGAAAAACATTATCTGTGATGAAATAATCATTTCTTCTTGTGGTATCACTTCAGTGAAGGTATGAGTAGATGATTCAGTCCTAAGAGCTGTTGTTTTCAAAACTCTATAAATACAAAATGAAGACGACAAAAGTCTTTCATGTAAATAACAAACTTCCAAAAATGTAAATTCAAATCGATTTTTGTTTGTATAACTCCGATTTCAACCGTTATATATGCGACAAAATATTAATTTTATAATATTTTAAACTGAATTAAAACTTAAATAAAACAAATGTGAAAAAGATGAATTGAAAAAGGCTTAAACACATCGCTATAAAATCTCTCCGAGACTCAACGAAGTGCAAACGACCGAATGCTGCATGAATATTCATTATTGATTCCTTCATATTCCAGAAAGAGAAAAAAATCAATTTCAAATCCAACAATTGCAGTCACTATTTCAACGGCAATTTCAATTGGAAATTTCTTTACATTATTCTAGCAAATACTTTTTTAAAGAGTTATTTACTTTATAAAATGTTTCGTACACTGTTAGCGCGTATCAGAACGGTTATAATTTTTTTAAACTTCGTCATACCTATGTATTTGTTTGTGTTCAAAAATTATTAATAAATATATATTTCAGGTTTTAAATACTCTATCTAACCCTAAATATGTATGTAAATAAACATATGCCTGTGCATGTATTTATTTATTCATTCATTGATTTGCCGATGATTTAAAATTATTTTTATCATCAATTATGAAGATAGTAATTATAAGTATACTCCAACTCACAGCAGTAAAACATACCTAAAGACTATTGGATATATATGTATATATGCGACAACTGTATATTTTATATCAAACATGATAAAAGAGTTAATAAATGAATGGAAAAAAAAGAAGAATGACTGAATGAATTATTGCAATGGAATAACGAGCAAACGATGGATGTTAAATGAAGCAAAAATATCGCCAGACTCTACGCGAAGTAAGACATGCGTGAACTATGGAAACCGTCAAACGACATGTATTCAAACAGAGACAATCATATACACACATTTTATATATATACAAATATATATATATATATATATATATATTTGCATATATATAAAATACATATTTGTGTGTGCGTGTGTGTGTGTGTTTCTGTGTGTGTGTTTCTGTGTGTTTATTTTTGTGTGTGTGGCATATATATATTTATATATTTATTTATTTATTTATACATATTTGTGTGTGTGTGTTTGTGTGTGAGTGTGTGAGGCATTTTTCTATTATAAGTGTCTATTTGACGTTATTCAAGCCTCCGAGGAGCGGATATATCTGTATGGATATAATTATTTTATCTTACCAGAAGTTGAACTAAACCGAGATGAAAGTCTGGATGTGTCTTTGACTATCAGAAAATGTTTGAACAAACAGGTGAAATATTGTAGTTTAATTTACATTAGGATGGAATAACTTTTGCATCAACAAATAATTATAATCATATTATACCATAATTATTATCAACATGAAAAAAAGCTAAATGAATGACAGCAGTTTGTTGACAATGACTACGGTTAGAATGTATCGTCTCAGTCCTAGATTTCACTATTCAGTAACCGTGCAATAAAGCTTCATCACATTTTGATGTACTCAGACCATCAGAACATTGACACTCTTTAGCATCATACTGCATGACGATATGGTTGCCAGGCTGTGAAAGCAATCATTACTGTCTATGAACTCCTTATTCACCGCAAACTTTCATATGAAAATTGTTGGAGTCCTTCGTTTCTTCATCTTTTTCAGTTATATTATATTGTGTTTTTTTTTAAAGAATAGATAGACACAAATAAGTAAACACAGTTAAATAAATTTTGATCAACAATTTCAGTTTTTTCCTTCCAAATATAAATGGTATAAGTTAGGTCAAATATATAGTTTTGCCATTATAATTTACAACAGCAAATTTTACCTGTCTGACTAGGATTTCAAGTTTGTACATCTATCTAGTTGAAATGTGGTGTAACGTTTTAATAGGGTACGGTTAGCTAACAGGTTCAAGTTGGAACTGTTAATCATTTTGGGATCACTCAAACGTCAGTTGAGTCCATACATTAATCACAGAATAACGAGATAGCAACTGCAAAACTTATTGACTGGCTCCATCGATCGATCGATCGATCCATCCATCCATCCATCTATCCATCCATCCATCCGTTCATCCATCCATTCATCACGTTGTGTTAATAAATTCTGTAAGGATGATTTATAGCAGGTGAGTCATTCTGCTACAACGATGTTTTCGGCTGGGTTGTGTGTTTTTTTTTTCTCATCACAATCCCACAAATATGAAACATTTTTAAACACGTATGAGCGAATAAGAAATAGGCCGGATGTTTGTTTGCACATATATGCGTATAAATATTTAAAATGTCTTAGAACACTTGAGAGCCTTTAGTGAACGTTCACTGAGCAGGATAAATCTGTTATCCAAGTTTTTATAAGATGGATGGATGGATGGATGGATGGATGGATGGATGGATGGATGGATGGATGGATGGATGGATGGATGGATGGATGGATGGATGGATGGATGGATGGATGGATGGATGGATGGATGGATGAATATTAATAACAGAAAAACACGGACTTACGAACATGACAGCATGTACAAAAATACGAACATATGCTTGCATGGATCCAGATAAACAATAAAACAAACAGAGAACCTTGTCGGCAAATGCACACAAATCCAATATTGAGAAATACTTGCGCGATAATATGCTGCAGTTTGTAAACATTTTGTCGCTGCTCTCGTTGGGTTATCATCAGTTTTTGGGAAGCATTTTATTCAATTATTGCATTATTATAAGCTGCTTATTCTTTAAGAGGAATGGAGTTGTAATAAGTAAGTGTATCAGATGCGTTTCAGATGTCGAAACTGGTCATGATAAGTTGGATTATATCAAATTACGCGTGTGTGTGAGTGTGTGTGTGTGAGTGTGTGTGTGTGCGTGTGTGTGTGTGTGTTGTTATATATGGACATATGAATGAATGTGTGTAAGATGGTTTTATTATTTTATTCTTTTCATACATACATGCACGGATGGCTTGTATTCATAGACTCTAATGATGGTTTTTAAAACCCATTACAACTTTCAAGTCTCCATTTGCAAGCGAGTTTTAGGCGAAAATTCAAAATGCAAAATATTCACGAATCTTCTTTGGTTTTTGATGCTTTTTCTTTCTCAGTTCTTTACATCCGTTTACTTTATCTCTTCTGGAATGGCGAGGTTATGTAGTAGTGTATGCCGGTGCTGATTGATGGATGAGCTTGAAAAATTGAATTGCCTGGCAGATTGCATTGATAAGCAGATTGAGATGTTCGCTTTGCTTGGATCATTGGTGTTCATTTGAGGTATAAGCTTTTCCTTTACTTTAGTCGTTTTGTTTGTGTGTGTTTGTATGCATGTGGATGTGTGTGTGTGTGTGTGTGTGTGTATGTATGGGCGTGTGTGTGACTCCCATGTTGAATGAAGTGAGAACTTGAATATCGTTGATTAATAGGCTATGCCTTATACATGTAAGAAATACGTTCATCGAGTTGTTGTTAGTACGTCTTAACCATTTTTGAAACGTTCAAGGTGATTGTTGTGATGGTGAGGACAACGACGATGATTGTGTTGCTGATGGGGAAGACGATGATGACGCCGATGGTGACATTTCGGTCGGAGGTCTGCACCGAAACAATTTACTCACAGATTGCTTCTTTTATCCACTTCACAGAAAAAAAACTCACACAGCCGGACAACTTCCAATTTTGAGAATAGAAAAATAGTTTTTGCGAATCTTATCAACGCAGCAGCAATGATATAAACAGCGATCCCAGTCTATTGCAATAACAGTTTGCTTAGTGCGCGGGTATATTTTGAGAAGGGAATAAAATAAATTTCAAGGATTAGAAGTAATAATGAAACACAAACATTTCAACAACAATAACCACAACAGCAGCAGCAGCAACAAAAACAATAATAACAATAACAACAACAACTGCAACAAAAAACATAAAATATTATAAAACCGTGTATTGAAGGATGGGAAACCAATGACATCAAATCTATTCAGTTTCATGGCCACATCTTCATGAAATTATACAAGTCACCTAAGACGCATTTTACATCAAATGCATTATTATCACATCAACAATGAAAAGTTCCCAAAACAACAACATCAACAATTACATTAACAACATCAACAAATCCATTAACAACGTCAACAACTACATCAACAACAAAGACATCGACTACGACTTCCATCCAATTGAAAAAGCAACTAGCAAGACACCGTCAATCATATATACATATATATGAGCCCAAACTTCAACAACATTATCTACAATAACGGAAACAGATTTAGTCATTAAAAAAAATCAACAAAACGGTTCAACAACTCCAGATGACGTCATTCAAGTCAGACCGGAAATACGTCAATGTCCTCTGAAAAGGCAACGTCTTCAAGTCAAAAACAACATTACGTAACATAAATAATAAAAAAATATTAGTAATAACTGTTTGGCTTGGTTTCATTTGCTTATCTGTACCGAACACAATGCGAACATGGTCTGAGTTGTTTGTTGTGCCATTTGTTAGTTGCATTGTTTTTTGTACTGTTGTCTGTTTGATACATTCCGCATAGCAATTTTTTATTAAATTTTATTTTTTATGTAAATTTTTGAATTTTACATCACAAAATTCAAAAATGTTCAAGAAATTTGGCAGCCTTTAAAAATAATTTTTGCCGAGGCCGAAAAAGTCAAACAACACAAACACCCAACAGCAACAAATATTCACAGGGAAATATTAATCCAACTGACAAATTACATTTTATAGACCGCATAACTCTTGCATATTATTTTTTAGTTTAATTTTTAATACAAAAACTGTTGTTGAACGGCTGTTGTGGTGTTTGGAAAATGCAATCAAAACCGTTATAGCAAAAAACAAAAAACATTAATAACATCTACATCAACGTTAACAAAAGCGTAAATAAAAATGTTCCGCAACAACTGCACCACAAAATCGTCAACTACAGCAGCCACCGCAGCCGTAACAACTGCAAAAACATTAACCACAACAACATCAACAACATCAACAAAAACATCAGCAACAACTCCCAGAAAAACAACAACAACACGACACATACAATAAAAATCAGAGCCCAGCGAAAAAAAATCAAAAATAAAATCAACTAGACTAACAAATACATCCACAACAGAAAAACACTAACAACAACAGCTATATAACATTAACTACAGCAGCAACAACCACACATTACGCTGACATTAACATGACATACAAGCAATAAATAGCAGTACAAACACAATGCGCTTCTTGAAAATTAAATAACGAACGACATTGCAAATGAAATAATTTCATTACCAACCTTTTCTGCGTTCCATGCACATATTTTTTATAATAATAATAACAAAAAGAATAACAATAAAAATTAATAAGAAAAATGTAAATTGTATAGATATATATATAATATACATACGTAATATAATAGCATCTAATGCAGCGAACGAATGTGTAGTTGCAGAAACACCAAAGTATGGGTTAGTAGAAACGTGAAAAAAAAACAAGTTTCCGAAATCTTTCTACCCTCACCACAAAAAAATTTTTAACATTAAAAGTCAGAACTTTCAGTCGCTAAGACACCATCGTAATGGAAGTTTTCGATTCTAAAATATTTCTCATAAGAAGTTCAGTTTTTACTGTACATTCCACTAACAACTGAAAATTTTTTTATAAAACACAAAAATACATAAATTCTCGGAGCCATACATCTGCAGATAACGTTCACAACAATGTTGTACTACTTAAGCGTACGCAAGCATTGAATGTAAATGACCTTGACCATGACCTATGTTGTACCCCATAAGCATATGCACTTATTGAATGTGTGTGACCCTGGCCTTTGCTGTAACTCCATGAGTGACCATGACCTTTGTTGTGTGTGTGTGTGTGTGTGTGTGTGTATGTTTCTATACTTGCTGTCTATGTTATGTAGCCATGTATGCTGTAGTTGTGCGTATGCATGCATGTCTGTATGTATACATGCTAGTGATATGTACTTTTGATTATTTCAACAGCTGGTGAAGTTTTTAAAATATAGTTTGTAACAGTTGAATGTAAACTAGTAAATTTCTTGCACAATTTTTAGAATGTATTTATTTCTTACGTATTAATACGTTAATTTATTTAATTAAATTTAGTTAGAAAATTGAAATGAATGTCGTTTTTTGAATTTGAATAATTTAAGTTAATGAAAAATTAGAAACCGTCGCAACACAAATTAACGTTTTCCCAGCTAAAAGAGCTCTAAAAGTGTGGGATTGCATGTTGGTTGACGTGGCATCTTGCCATAAGGAGACAATATTGTCTCGGACACCAGACTCATTGACAGAAGATTTTTGGTAAACTGTTCTTTTCTTCTAATTTTTCAATTTCATTTTTTTTTTTCTATTTTCCATCTTACACTAAAACTTGCCATTAAAAAAGCAGATGTACTGAAATTATTGAAAGTGCCAATGTTTGAACCAGACGGACAGACAGACAGACAGACAGACAGACAGACAGACAGGGAAAGGTACAATGGGCCGCTGCAACCCTATGCACTACATGGGCCACATCGCTCTCACAACCCTTGCCCTCTTTCTGGTCGTATCCTTCAACCTTCATGACGTCACAAAATTTGATAATGACGTCATACGACTTGACGTACAGCCGCACGGAACGTCGTCTGCCATTAAGCAGCGTCAAATATGCCGTGGTGAATTGAGAGATGAAGATGGTGACGACGATGAGGCTGGTGGTAGCTACTGCAGTGGCGATTATTACGGTCGGTGGCAAAATTATGGCTGCCAAAGAAAGACTTGCTTCGATATGAGAGTTGGTGTTCCATATTTTCCATTTTTAGCATGTTATTCAGGAATCAAATTATTTTTCTTATCGTATCAGTAACAGTGAAAATGTTTACAATTTTTAATTGACGTATCGGTTAGTCACATGCCATTTAGTCATTTGTTCATTCATTTATTCATTCATTTATTTAATTTTTCGTTTTTTCATTCGTTCATTTGTTCATTCAATCGTTCATTCAATCATTCACTCAATTATTCATTCGTTCACTCAATCTATCATACGTTCATTCGATCATTCATTCATTCATCCATCCATCCATACACTCAATTGTTTGTTCATTTTCAGACTGTTGAGAAGCGAAAGAAAGCAATGCCGTCAGTAGCGGTCGATCCATCGAAAGTCATCAAAGTCACAGGTGATGACGATGAGGACGATGAGGACCATGATTATGATTATGATTACGATCATCATCGTCGTCGTCATTATCATCATAACATCATCATCATCATCGTCGTCGTCATCATATCATCATCATCTTCATCGATGTTGATTGGTTGGACGATAACATCAATGATGGTGACGAGGACAACGATGATGATCTCATTGAAGATTGTTTTGAAACTGACATGGCAATGATAATGGTGATGGTGATGTGATGTTAAATGAAATAGATGAAATCATTAATTCAAATAATTTTTATCCATCAGAATGTGAAGACATTCGGACGATTTTTAGTTTCTTGGAACATAAAAATTACAACAACAGCAACAACAACAAAGACAACGACATCAACAACGACGACGTCATAAATAAATCAAATATGTTTAAACTGCCAAAGCATGATCTGTTCTGCGATTGGCTCGTTCCAATTAAACCATCGACCAATCAGGACCAAGAGTTGACACTCAGGGTCATGAACTTTGACCTTTTTACTTTCCAACAAATAAGACAGGACAACAACAATAATAATAATGATGACAATAATAATTATAATAATAAAAATAATATTATTAATAATAAGATATTACTTAACGATGAATGCGAAAATATTAAGAGTCAAGAAAACATGTACCAAATAGTCAAGGAGGAACAGAATATAATATGTCCGCATGGCGGGATGAAATTCCAAATTGTAAACAGCTCCAACAATATGAATAACATTAATAATGATAACATCAACAGCAACATCAATGACATCACCAGCAACAAATCTATTGACAAAAACACTAACAAGATGGGTTACGATAATAAATTTCTTGAAAACTATCTCGAAAACCGACACAACAACAACAATAACAACCACATAAACCAAATAAAAAACATTCATAACATCGTCGGTAACAACAGCCACAACTATAACAACCGCACCTACAACAGCCACAACCACAACAACCGCAGCTACAGCAGCCACAACTACAACAACAACATCGACGGCAGTAGCGTCAAACAACTAGCATTCAAAGCATGCCTATGTTTGACCGGTCCGAGGGAGAAAAATATCATCGTAAACATCCCACAACAACAGCATAATTTATCTCTCTATGTCTCAATAAATATTCCATTTACTAAGATTAGAACCAGTCTGAAGGCGTCAAAATTGTCATCACCATCATCGTCGTCATCATCTTCTTCATCATCATCACCATCGTCGTCGTCATCATCATCATCTTTTTCATCATCATCTCATGTCACGTCATCTTTATCATTTCACCGAAATTCCGACCCTTACCACAAAATTATCAGACGAAGCGTTGAAACCGCCAACAGTTCGTATCATCATTCCATTTTCAAACAACATCAACAAAACCACCATCACAAAAACCGACAATTACACCCACATCATCCTCAGCATATTTCTCCTAACCATCAAGTCAGATACGAACAGAAAGACTCAATGAAGTTAAGTAAAGAAAAGAGTCAAAGTGATGATCATAATAATAATGATAAAGGCGGAGATAACTATATGAAGGGTGATGATAAACTCAATGATGATGATGGTGATAATAGCAACATCTATTTGAGAGCCTACGTAGCTTATAGACATACGATTTTTGGTTGGTTTCTTTTATCAATTTTTTTATCATTACTCTCGTTTTGGCCTTTCCAAATTAAGCTTTTAAAATTTTTATAGAGAGTGTTGAATTTAAAAAATGACACTAGTAATGAAATGGTGAAGGCAAAATATCTTTGAATTTTTTTTTGTAACAACACTTATGAATATCAACACGATTGCATTTGATATCATTAGCCAAACATCAACCACTACACAACAAGCAACAACTACTACACAACAAACAACAACACTCACACATCGACACAACAACAACAACACTATCCGTAAAACACCATCCGCACAACCGCCACCCAACCTTCCCATCAATGGCAACCCCAACAGTTTCAGCCCTATTGCTACGGATGAAAAATCTGTTTCCTGTGGCTGTCATATACATCCTGGCCATCATCCTGGCTATCATCTACCCACTCATGTACTACACGTTAGTTGTTTTTTTTTTGAGATTTCACTTTTGTGGTGGCTGGTTCATGTTGTTGCTGCTACTCGCAATTCAATTCAAATCTTGCCATTCACAAATAAATGATTACATTTACTTGTTTATTTCAAAACGAATAAAATAATTAAAAGTGTATATATAATAATATTTATTTGTTTATTCAGTAGAAACAAATAATTAAACATGTATATTATTTACTTGATTATTCAAATGAGGAAAACAATTAAACATAAAACGGACTCCAAAGAGAAGCACAAAACCATGATTAATTATAATACTACACATTGAAAACAACTGCCTCTGGGAATTGGAGAGGACAGAGGAAAGGGTTGATGTTTTAAATATTTGCAATTTCTTCGATGAGGGATCTAGATTGCAGTGAATGTTATTACCGTAAAAACGATAACCCTTATATCACATCAAATTTTTTTTTGTAATTTTTACAAATTTTCAAACTATACACGTAATGAAGTATATTTTTTTTGAAAAATTTTCAACTTGATTCGCCAGATGTAAGGCGAAGAAGAAAGCAGCCAAGCTTCGAATGGGCGAATTTGAGAGGAGAAAAATGATGATGGATAAGAAGATGAAGATGGTGGAGGTGAGTAATTTCTGAGAGATGGTGTATCTGGATACTTTTTGAGGATAGTGTACAAAGGATACTTTTGGTGGTTGTGGAGTCTATTGAAAAGTTTTATGTACCTGGGAATTTTTTAAGGATTCAACAAAGATGAATCAAAATTTTTTTTAATGAATATTTGATATAACAAATAATTAAAAAATGATTGAGAAGTCTTACAGAAACCATCTGGTTTAATTTGCCAACCATGAATTTAAAGTTTAATAAACATATCTCACTTGAAATATCACGCCAACCATTCCAAATTTTAATTCTTAATAATTTCAAACATTCGCTAACGTAGTTAAGCATAGCATTCTAAGTAGTTGAAGCGTGAGTACAAATTTTGCACTGCAGCTACTGAACACGAAGTATCGGCACATGTTTGTTGGCGACCTACACCTCGTAAACAACAACAGAGACTACTGCTTTTATATCGATGGCAGAAAAGTTGGAATCTATAACAACTACTACAAATGTGACATCAACAACAACAACAATAACAACAACAATAATAATAACGATAACAACAACAACAATAACAAATATAACATCAGCAACATTAACAGCAACATATACCTCAACAACGCTATCACTAACAACAATAGATGGTCATCACGTGTTGATAATGAACAACAGCCATCTGGACCGAATGATTCGATTAAACAAAAAATGCACCAACAAAATCGACAAAAGCATCATCACCAAAGATCTCAGAAATCACATCAAATTCAACAACAACATCAATGTACTCCACTGCAACAACACAAACCACATCATCATCATCATCAGCAGCAGCAGCAGCAACAACACCAACGACAGATACGACGTCAACAACAACAACAACAACTGCAAAATGTGTCATCACTTGTTCGCTATTGCAAAGGAAAGAAAAAATTTCCCAAAAATAATCTCAACGGTAATAATGGCACAAATGTTATTGATGCGCGCGATGACAACAATGAAAATAATATAGAAAGAAATTCTGCAAAAAATTCAGAGCAAGATGATGAAGAAGATGACGACGACGACGAAGATGGCTTTGTCATCACACCTCTCAGCGTTAGTTTAATGATATTATCACCGACCACATAGCAGCGATATAGTGTAACGTGTAAGTTGTCTGGCACTACTGTAGTAGTGACCTGGTTCGAAAGCAATGAAATCCAGCCCTATCACATGCAATGTATGAGTCGTGTGTTTTTTTTGTTAACATTCCTGAGAAGTTTTGAAAAAATTTTCGCAAAAAATATAGCGATGAAATGATGTGAGGATGATTTTGAGGCAACCGTCAAATTGATGGCTATAAAAATTGATATTTTTATTATTATTTTTTTATTATAATTAATATTTATAAAATAATAAACAGTTGCGCCATAAAAGCTATATCTATTTATAAAAATCATAACAATGACGCTGTTGAAAATTTTAATTTCGAAAACATTCCAATTATTGTCATCGATCATAATAACGATGACGTCACCGAAATAACGGAAACATCCTTCATTTCCCAACTCCAAATACCAAATATCAATAATGAAGTAATCATAAAATCTCAATAATCTAAAATGCTCGTCACTGCAAGTGAATACATTCTAGAGGGGGAGTGGTTTAATTGCTCAATTTGGGTTCAATCATTCTTATTATTCTGGCGTTATCAATCGAATTTAATAATAACAATATTAACAATAACAACAACAGCAACAACAACAAAAATAATAATAATAATAAAAATAATAATAATGATGATGATGATGATGACAGTGATGGCGCGTGTATAATAATTATTTTAGATATTTCAAAGGACGTTTTCCACAAGAAGAAATCCCAATTGCAAGCAGCACAGCGGAATTCATTTGGAGAACGGTTCGAGGCTGTTGTTGTTGTTTTTGCGTTGTGTTGTTGCTGTTGTTTATTAATATTATTGTTGTTAATGATGCTATTATTTATATAATTAATTTAATAATTATTATTATTATTGTTGTTATAACTATTATCATTAATGTTATTTGGGTATAATGTCATAATTGTTGTATCACTCTTGATTGCCTTACTGTCATTTGCAATGTTTTTTCTATACTTCTAATTTATTTCACTGCATAAATGTAATTTTTACTGCTACCATAGCTTCTGTCGTGTTAATGTCATTTGTGATGTAGTCGTTGTAGCTTTTGTTCATTAATGTTTTTTATAATGTTGTTGTTGTTGTTGTGTTTGTTGCTGTAATGTTAGCGATATTTATATTTTTTAGTGATTTGTAGTTTTTTTTTGGCTTTTTATTGACGATGCGGAGTGTGTGTGTGTGCGTGTGCATGTGTGTGTGTGTATGTGTGCAAGTGTGTATGCGTGCGTGTGTGTGTGTGTGTGTGTGTGTGTGTGTGCAGATGAGACGTTATTCGGTAGAATATTCAGGTGAAATGTTCTGCTCATCGAATCTGTATAATTTTTATCAATTCACCGATTATGTTTTTGTAATGTTTTTTGTTACCGTTGGATTTCTTGTAGATGAAAAAAAAGGTAAAAATTTTATTCAATGGTTCAAAATGATATTTTTCTATCACAAAAAAGGACCACTTCAAACGTCATCTACAAACTTGATTCAGCAAGAAAAATTCAAGCCTGTATTTCAACAACAACACCTTATTCGTCAACAACAACAACAGCACAAACAACAACAACAACATCTGAAGCCACAACTTATAAACCAACAGCACACAAACAAGCAGCATACGGACCATGAACAATGTACAAGACACGGACGAACACAGACGCAACAACGAACGCATCAACAGCATGCACAACAACATCAAACACAGCAACAACAGACTCTACAACAACAACAAACACTACAACAGACACAACAACATCAAAAACTCACACGACCTTTTGAAAAGCTTCAAACGTTTAAAAAATACCCTCACTCAAGACCAGAAAATATTTTAACCACGCCAACTACATCAGAGATTGTAACTTCCACCTTTCCAACTGCAAAAATGACATCAGCAACAACAACACTTTCATTAAAAACAACAATAACTACATTAACAACAACAAAAACAACAACATTAACATCATCACCACCATCAATAACATCAACGACAACCACACATTCCACCGATTCCTTGCTTATTCATCAAATATTTTTCAACCATGGTGATGAAGATAATGATCTCGAGAATGATGATACAGATGACGACGAAGACGATGACGATGGTGATAATAATGATCCATTAAATG
This sequence comes from Helobdella robusta, assembly GCF_000326865.2. Taxonomy (NCBI): domain Eukaryota; kingdom Metazoa; phylum Annelida; class Clitellata; order Rhynchobdellida; family Glossiphoniidae; genus Helobdella; species Helobdella robusta. Next base: position 1,986,059 of record NW_008704502.1, read on the forward strand.
CATGTACCAAGGTTTTCATCTTCCAGTTTTAGTGTTTTGAAAATATTTCAATTTTTTTTATCTTTCTGATAAAAATTATAAGTGAAAATGTTCACAACATGTACCGCTTCTATTTGCCATTTGAAATTATTTGAAAAAAAATTCTTAAACCAACAAATAATAGATATCATCCTTATCATCATCGTCGCCATCATCATTATCATCATCATCGTCGTCGTCGTCATCATCATCCCCATCATCATCATAATCGTCGTCATCATCATCTTCGTCATCACCATCATCATAATCACCATTAGGCTCAACATCTTGAATGATAACACTTATGATAGCAGACTATGTATATTAACTAAGGACACAAAAATAGATTGAATTAAGATACGCTTATGATGAAACACGGTATTTCAACTCTGCCATCTGTCATGCTTCACTCTAACCTTATAAACAAATTATTACTTTGCTATACTAATACTATAACTAGTACTATAACTATATTATAACTAATACTTTGCTAACTTGAAGATGGTAAATGATTTTTTGTCATACCTAAGAAGAATGTGACGCACGTTCACTAATTGGTCAGATTTCGATTAACTTCTTCGCCATTCTTACAAACGCTACTTTGAATTGTATTATCGTCCATTCTTCATTTAAAGCTTCAACATTGAAATTTCTTTTAACTCTTACAACGAAATTTATTGCGCAAACAATGAATTATTTCCTTGAAATATGAATGAAATTGAGTCATTGAATTAAAAATTGAGTCAACGAAATAGGGTCATAATTTGAAACCGCATTCTGGTTATTACGGATAAACTGTTTCAATGAAGTATCAAAAGAGGAATGGCAAAGCTAGAGCGAGTAAGAAACATCGCATAGGAAAACTATATAAAAGCAATGACAACAAACAATCATTTCAGCAACAAAGCAAAATTTTAGAATAAATAATTAAAATGTTCACAGAACTCAGACGTGTTGGAATTAAACGTGTGTGACTTCGACTAGTTTATGTGCTGGCGTTTGGATGTTTTCGAGATTTTCCTTTAGAATTTTTCCTGCATTTTTACGAAACTGCCTCACCTGTTTTTTTTTCTAGACATTATTCCTACACTCTGACAATGAACGCACCGTGTCGGCTGAAACTGTCTGCCTTTGTTCGTGACAAAAAAATAAATAATTTCAGTCTATTGCAGTCGCAGCGAAGTGAAATGACAGAAAAATGTTTCGAGAATTGAAATGGTCAATTAAATTTTTAATATTATGATTGTACTACCTTCATTTGTTTCGTTCGTTTCGTTGGCTTCTGTGACAACTTTTACTCCTAGTCAATTTTTTTTAGAAACAAATTTTCCGCTACAGTCAAAGATTGTTTCGCATTTCATTTTTAATCTAGTTAATTAATTATTTTGTTTCATTTTGGTCACAACAACACAACAAAACAACAGCTCAACAAAACGATACAACGACAATTTCCTAGCAGAACAACAGCACAGCAACACAATGTGACAAATTATTACAGGGCCCACATGTTAAACGTACGAAATTGAATTTCAATGAAAATGACGCCAGTCATACCGCACGGCACGCTACGACAAAACACAACAGCCACACCAACTACATCAACAACAACAATAACAACATCAACAAACTTATCGGAAGCTGCAACGGTAACAACAACAACACTAACAGCTTTGTCAAAAACATCATCAACAACAACAACTGCTACAACACCAACACAATGAATTACGTTAAAACCATTAACAAGAACATTGATAAAAACGCCATTAATGTCATCAACAACATCAGTAACTACAATTACACCAATATCAACAGCACCACCACCACCACCAACAACAACACTGACAACCACCCGCAGGTAGACCAACCAAAACCATCACGAAAATTTCCCCATTTAAAGCGAAGGTTCTTATGAAACTTAATTCAACTTTTGTCTAATATCATACTCCAAATATTATAACTACTGCATGAGTTGTTAGCATTAAAAACCAAAATTCACCATTCAAAGATGAACCATGCAAAAGATTTCAGTCACATCGATAATGAAGATGAGGTTGAGGCTTAACCAGGCTACCAACTGAAAACATTCACTTAATTAGCGTTCTTTTCTTGATATATATATATATATATATATATATATATATATATATATATGGCGCTTCGGAAGTCAACTCACAAGAGGCGCTATACAAATTCTACAATACAATATATATAAATATCATCATAAAGTAGTATCATTTATAACTTTTTCAGATTTTTTTACAAGAAGAGTATAAAAAGCGTGTATAAGCTAAGAAATGAAGTACACACACCCGTGAGCAATAAAACAACAGAGAGGGGTCCTACTCACATTTCACAATCACTCCCTTCCCATAGAAATTAAGCGCAAACATCTCACGAACCTCGCAGGGCGTTCCTGGTAACAGGCTCTAACTTTTATCATCGTGACGTTGCACGGCAACTTGGTTTTTCAAAATTTTCACAAAAAAAACTTTACAAAAAATATGAGTGGGTCATTTTTTAAGATTTTCATTTTTTTTATCAACAAGTTTTGCTTCAAGTCTTTTTTTGTTTGTTTCTGAAGTTTTTGTTTGCCTCTTTTTTGGTATAATTTTTATGGAATTTGTTGTAAATTATGTCTTTGGTACTTTGGATTTTCGGTAAAAATTCCGTGATATTTCATTTGAAATGAATTATTGAAATGAATCGAAGAGTGCATTGAGATGAATTGCAACATGAATTTTAACTTACATTACATCAAAAGAATTTTAACATGCATTGTGTTTAATCATAGCATGCATTAAGATGAATCATAGCATGCATTAAGATGAATCATAGCATGCATTAAGATGAATCATAGCATGCATTTAAATGAATTGTAACGGGCATTGGAATGAACCCCAGCACGCTTTGAAACGAATTGCAAGGCTGACAAACACACCTGCTATGAACCCACCACAAATAAAATAAACGCCGGCAACAATCGACTAAGCAGAACTTCACATGCGAAACAAACATCAACCAGAATCAGTTGGAAAAATCTATTGCCTGCTATCACCACTAGCAGCTACAACTAAATGAATAAATACTCTTGCTATTGAAACACAGGCATTCAAAATTAAAAATATCAAGAATAATTCTGGCGAAAAAATATTTCACACACATACAACAAACAGTTCACAGGCCGATTAAGTTTGTTAATGATGGACTATGGGCATGTTAGATGACATATTTCGTTATCTGAACACATACACACACACACACACACATACACCACACGCACACAAATGGATGCAAATACATGCACCTACCAACGAACTTACGGTGGCATTTATTAGTTTTATCTGGGGGTGATGAACAATTTTTTTGTAGTTAACGGCTTTTTAATTGAATTTTTAAATATTTTTCATACAATTTTACAATTTAATTGAAAAATTTCACAAAGTTATATTGCTATCGAGAGCAGTTAACTTCAGCCCATTGGGTAGGGTGCAAATGTGCCGCACGCTCCATAGTAACACTACTGACTGACAACTCCATCAAACATATGAAATTTTAATTCTAACCAACAACAGCACTAACAACAATAGCACCAACAACAACAACACTGCGACCAACAACAGCACCAACAACAACAACACTGCTACCAACAACAACAACACTGCTACTAACAATAGCAACAACAACAACAACATTTCCACAGAGTTAGCAGCATACAGCGTTCCCTCTCCAACGCTACTGTCATCAGTTTGGTGACCTTGACCGAAGATTCACTACCTCCCGCTTCACCTTCCTCTTCACCACTAAACTTTCCACCACCACCAGTGCAGTACGCCCCTAAGCTATCATCCTCATCAACAACATCATCATCGCCAGCACCGTCATCATTATCAACAACGTTTGCATCATCATCATCAGCGCTATCAGAACCATATCAGGTATCAACATCATCATCAACGCAATCGCTATCTTTCAATCCTTCGTACGGTATGTTATCTTTAACTATTTATTATCTTTGATATCATTTCTATTTTATAATTTTTCTATGTTGTTTTTATTATTACATATATATATAGGCATTGCATTTTTTGACATTATTCATTACATGCGATAAATTGCACCTAACACTGGTTGCTGCCTTGTTTGGTTTACGTTGTCAATAAATATTTTTACATTTCTAGGTAAATTTGTTTTTCCTCTACTTACACACACATAGTAGTAATAGCAGTAACAGAAATAGTAAATGCAGTATTAGCGGTAGATAAAGCAGCAACAACAAAATTTTTAGTAGTATTTGTAGTATTTTGGGTAGTATTAGAAGTAGCAACTGCAGCGAGATCGTTCAAGCAGTAGTTGCATTAGTTAAATAAGTAATACCAATATTGGTAGTAGTAGTAACAGCAGTATTAGTAGCAGTAGCAGTAGTTGTTGTAGTGTAGTAGTAAAAGTAGTAGCAGCAGAAGTAGTTGTAGAAGTAGCAGCAGCAACTACAATAACTGTAGTTGTAGTAGTAGTTGTGGTAGTAGTAGTAGTTGTGGTGGTAATATATACAAAAGAGTATAAAAATAAATTTGATGCCGATTTATGCTTGAGGAATTATTTTAAGTTGCGGCTAAGAAGTACCAAGAGCTATCAAGAAGTGTATTATAAAGTATCAGCATTAATGCGATTGCGTGTTGTTGATGTCATGTATTTGTTATTGTGATGTTGTTGCTCTGACGTTGTTAATGTTTTTTTTACTGTCGGTGATGTCATTGTTTGACGTTGATGTCATTTTGTAGTAGTAGTAGTAATAGTAGTAGCAAACGTAGTAGTAGTAGTAGTAGTAGTAGTAGTAGTAGTAGTAGTAGTAGTAATAGTAATAGTAGTGATAGTAATAATATTAGTAGTGGTAGTTTTTGTGGTTGTTGTTGTGTTTGTTGATTGAGTGGCAACAAATACTTCTCTATTGATTCTGTTGGCAAATTGCTTTTTGATGTGTACAATTAGGCATACAATTACTCAATTACACACTGGATGCTTTCATAAACTGTGATTAGAATCAGTGATAACAATAAAAAATGAATAAGGATCATGATAATTTATCTATGATATATGAATATGATAACTTATAATTGATATATGATGATTATTTTGATACTGACAACGAGCAAAATGATGAAGAATGACTGACGACGATGTTGATAAAAGAAGAAAACACTTCATAACAGGCAAGTTCAGTAAAAAACATTCTAAATACAAAGCAGCTGAAAAAGATTTCAACAAAGACAACAAATTCATGACCAACATTAAAAGCGTGAATGATGTTAGCGACAGAAACTTTCATCCACAACTGTATGGAAACATCAATTCTAAAGTTAACAATAATTCAAATGACAACAACTACGACGATAATGACATATGTGATACTGATGATATCAGGGGCCATAGCGATGATACTATATCTAATGATTATTACGTTAAAAGGGCTTATTACGATGACAAAGATTGTGATAATATTTATGAAGATAATGATAGCAAGAGTAGTGATAACGATGATAATATTTATGATGATGATGATGATAGGAGTGGCAAGGATAGTAATGATGCGGAACTAAACGAGCTTGATTTAGATGATATTCAAAGTGATTTAAAGTGGCATGAGCGAAAGCATACTTTAGCCTCTGAGGCAATATTTCAGTTTGAAGCCAAACAAAAACAGCAGCTACTACTACTGCAGCCACTACATCAGCGTCTACAACCACAACCACAACAGCCACAACCCCAACAACTACAACACATACATAAACGACGTCATCAACAATATCAACAACAACTGCAACAACATCAACCATTCTTGCAAAACAAACAACGTCAACAACAAAACCAACAAATGTTTCATTTTCAAGAACAACAACAGCAACTTCAACCACAACAACATTTTTTTAAGCCGTTGCAGCGACAAAACTTTCAACAACTAATTCAACAACCCAGCCAATCCCAAAAAAAAAAATTTCAACATCATTCCCAACAAAAACAACAGCAACAACAGCCTAAACATTCAACTCCTGCTTCCAACCAATCAACGTTCACTGAGTTGTGGTCTAGTGATAACGACAACTTCAGCAGCAACGATTCCAACAGCAGCAACAACACCACCACCACCAACAACAACATCAACAACATCAACAACAACAACAACAACAACATTAATTCAGTTCAATTATCAACCGCATTTGAGCTATCTCCAGCCAGCGTAGCCTCAGCAATTCCTAAAATCCCATTGTTATCTTCCGTGAAATCATCCGGTTTCCGGTCAACAATCCCATTTGCATTTGCATCATTATTGTTATCACCACCACCACCACCACCATCATCATCATCATCATCATTATCATCACAAACATCAACGTCATTATCATCACTACCATCATCGTCGTCGTCAGCACAGCTGCTATCTCTGCCATCGTCCGGTTTGACCGCGGTCAGTCCCTTCGACGCATCCAACTCGTGCCATTTATTCTTCCAGCCAAAATTAACTTCGAAGACGACGACAACAACAACGACGACAAAAACATTGTTACCGACTGCAATATCATTCTTGACATCAGCAAACCCAACTATGACGTCATCATCATCGAACACATTATCAGCGGCATCTCTCACAGTAGTAACGCCTTTCACATCGTCGTCATCATCATCGTCGTCCATCTCGACATTTTGTGTGACAAAGATTGCACTTGATGATGAGATAATTCGTTTTGATTGCAGCCAACGTCTTCATCGCGACAGCAGCAACAGTGGCGGCTACAGCAGCGGTGGTCAGCGCTTTCAAAATAAATTTAATCTTTTTCAGGAGAGAAATTTTCAGCGCCAGCAACAACCACAACAACGACTCAATGACCTTCATTGCCAACTGCAGCAACGACATATTCCTGTAAGTTTTCAAAATCATCAAACTCAATTTGAGATTCGAAACTTGCCAAAACAACAACAACATCATAACGTACAACAACAACAGCACCATCCAAACTTTAAAAGCCAACAACAACAACAAATGCAACAACAACAAATGCAACAACAACAGCGCCCACCAATTCGTCTCCGCGAAAGTTATTTGAATATTAGGCAAAACCTGATGACGCAATTTGATGAAGAAGACGACGATGATGATGGTGACGATGATGGTGGTGATGCTGATGATGATTTTTCAGCTGAAAATAAAGATAAAATTTCTAATGAATATTTAAATTTTCATGACGATAAAAACCACCACGACATCTTCAAAAACATCAATTACATCAACGAAAAAGCAAACGCCAGTTGCAGCGTAACTGCGAATTACAACAACATAATATTTAGCGTTGCTAGCAACAACAACAACATCAACAACAACAACAATTACATCAATTACAACAACAACGAAAACATCAAAAACAATTACTACAAAAACAACAACAATAACAACATCCATTGCAACAACAACAATTACACCAATTACAACAACAACAGTTACATCAATTACAACAACAACAACAACATCATCAATGATAACAACAATCACACGAACTCAGTGAGCAAAAACCGGACAGAACATTCGGATGAGATTTTAGACAACCAGGTAAATGAGGTAATTGAAAACCAGTCACAAATGAAAGAGCTGCAATTATCAACATCAAAATCTTTACTTACGCTGTCAACAATAACTACAACAACAACTACAACAACAATTAAATCACAATTATCAACAAATACATTAAATACATTAACAACTACCATCTCATCAACGGTTACACCATCAGCAGTAGCATTAACAACAACAACATCGTCATCAACAACAAAAACAACAAAAACGTCAGCCATAACAACATCTACAACAATATCAACAGAATCATCAACATTCATAGATAGCGAATGCGGCTTAAAAGACATTTATTCAGATTCTAATCTAGCCTATGTATCTGGTATTAAAGACCATACCAACAAAATCAACACTAAATTTCTGCAAAGAAACACAAACAACAACAACGAAAACAACATGAACAGCAACATCAACAACAACATGAACAACAACAACAATGACGATGACAATAATACGTCTATTAATCCAAACTTCCACCCATCTTGTTTTTCTCTCGGCCGTCCCAAGCCGGAAGTGAATGACGTCACGTCAACGATGATTCTGACTGATGGTGATGATATGTTGCTTACATGTTGATGCTGTTGTTTCGTTGTTGTTGTTGTTGCAGTTTTTAAGTTTGTTGTTACTGTTGTTGTTCAGATTTCGATGCTTTTTTCTGATGTTGGCATTAATCAAATTAAAATTTGTCTTTTAGTTTTTCTCACTAGAATTAGAACATACCAAAATTCTAATAAGGAAAATTGAAAAGACAAACTTTAAATTGATTAATGCCAACAATTCGGTAGAATTTATGTGGTACTGTATAAAATATGGTCCCCTCCAATAATTATTTTATTTTTGAAAATTTTTTTTAGATGATATATTTAAGTGGAATAAAAACAACAACAACAACAGCAACAACAAAGACATTTACAACAAAGATATCAACAATGACATCATCAGTGACGACAATAACAAAAACAACAGCAACATGAATAACATGAACGTGCCATCAAGATCCAAGACGCTCGAGACCTATGCAGATGGAAATCTTTTGAAAAAAGTTCAAATGGCAAGATGCTCCGAAGGTAAATAAAAAGAGGTGATGATGACGTCACGATGATGACGTGGCGATATTGTGATGGTTTCAAGGTGACGTCACGATGATGTTACGATGCTATCATGATGACGTCATAAAGATGTCAAGATGACGTAGCGATAATACCAAGATAATCGTGATGTCATATTTTATAATATCACGGTACTATAACGTCATGACGATGAAATGATAATGATGTAATGATTACATTGTAAACATTGTTTGATAATGTGCTAGTGAAGTTATTTGATCTGATCCATTCTTCAAACAGGGCAGACACTGCCTGGGCATAACTCATCTTTCATCATTAATGACAAAAATGACTCGGATTGCAAGTTCACTCCTGATAAAAATGACTCGGATTGCAAGTTCACTCCTTCAGTTTTCTCAACACCTATCCTCTCTACAAAACCAGGCAAGAAGTATGATCAACATACCGGAGGCAGTTACAAACATCTTGATTCTCAAAGTGACACCCAGTTCAATCAGGATTATCAACAATTAGACTGCTCTCGGGAGCAAGAGATGTCAGAATTTTCGCAACCGCAACCGTTTTTGAAACCGCGACGGCAACCGAGACAACAACCGCAACAGCAACTAAACCTTCACAAATTTTCAGTAATTGGGTCGTATTTTAAAAAGTTGCATCAACAATTCAAACAAAATCACCAAACTACAAACAGCCAACAACAACAACAGCAACAACAACATCAACAACGCAAACTACAACAACATCAACGTCAAATTGACAAAAATTCTAACTTACGCAACGTTCTGTGTGCACCTGAATTGAATCCAATAACATCAATACCGCCATCGTCTTCATCATCCGCGCCATTAATTTCAACTTTTCCAGCTATTAAGACACCACAAACAACAACATCAGCAACAACAGCACCAACCACAAAAACATCAACTACATCAACAGCAAATACAAAGACAAAAACAACAACAACCATAAAAACATCAACTACATCAATAGCAAACACAGCAACGTCAACAACAACAAAAACATCAACTACATCAACAGCAAATATAACAACAACAACAACAACCACAAAAACATCATCTACATCAACAGCAAATAAAACAACACAACAACAACAACAACAACAACTTACCCAGCCTAGTATGATATATTACAAACAAACACATTCTCCTTTACTGGCGGGCGAAATTAAATTTAAATTTTTAAAATCCCCAAAAAACATAGATAAAGAATACAAAGACAGCGAAAACTGGGACCCCAGTATAAATAACAAAAAAATTATTTTTAGCAACATAAATCTTCAAAACTACAACAACAACAGCAACAACAACAACAATCACATTAATAACAGTAATGACATCAACAAAAATGCCACTAGCAAACCAGCCCAAACTGATATATCCAGAGTGAATACAATGAAATTAATAGTTGAGAATAATGTTATCAATTCAGACAAGATCCATTACTATAAAGTTGATAGAAAAAACAGTGACGATGACAACAACAACAACAACAACTACGTCAGAGATGACATCAAAAACATTACCGATGTTAACAACAACATTAGTAACGACAGTAGCACGTCGTCTGCAATCAGTAGGGACGACAACAACTTTCTTAACTACAAAAGCGTTTGCGATATTAACTTGAATAGTTCGGTACACAACAACAACAACAACAACAACAACAACAACAACATAAACAACAACGCATTTGACTATTACAACAATGATAGTAATAACGGTTACATTAAAAGTCAAATTGACAACAACGACATCAACAACAACAACATCAACAACAACATCAACAACTACATCAACAACAACATCAACAATAACATCAACAACTCTTTAGACACCAGTTCTCAGGAAAGAGAAAACATATCTTTTCATCTACTGAAAGCAAAATCGACATCATCATTATTGCCATCATTATTGCCATCACCACAACAAACAACAACATTTTCATCATCACAACCAGCAACAACAACATCATCATCATCATCACAACCGACAACAGCATCATCACAACGACCACCACTACCACCAACAACAACAGCAACATCACAACCAACAACAACAACAACATCACAACCTACATCATCATCATCATCATCATCATCATCATCATCATCCACATTACTAATTCAACGAGTTAATCATTATGACGTCATAGAGCCAAGGAGCGACAAAGGCAGTAACGATTTCAATAAACTTCGAAATTCCTGCCGCAATGACGCAGATGGCACAAACGATGGCGTTGATGACGCTCATGTGGCTTCTGCTATTGCGGCTTCCGCTTCCGCTGCTGAAACTGTACATGGTAATGATCCCACTACTGCTGCTGCTGATGATGATGATGATGACGGTCATGATAACGATGATAAGAGTAGACGCGATGACAATCATTCTGGTAATCA
>NW_008704502.1:1997374-2025721 GCF_000326865.2 Helobdella robusta
CTTAGGTTCCAGGCAATAAGGAAGAAAGGAACAAGATGCAAGTTAGTCGATGATGATGATGATGATAAGGATGATGATGACGACGATAACGATGATGATGATGATGATGATGATGATGATGACGATGACGATGATGAAGATGACGATAAGGATGACGATGAATGATGATGCGATATTGGAAAAAAAAGTTAAAATGATAATGCTTCACGAAGGAAACAAGAATGTTGAGTATGACATTATTTTATGGCGACAACAAAATGTCAAATTGATGAAGTTTAGAGGGGCAGCTTAAAATTAGTTATGTGGAGTCGGGCTTAAATTTGATGAAAAAAAAATTTAGCCCCCTGCTTTTATTCTAAATATCAATATTTAAAATATTTTGCTAGCGTTCTGTACGAAATTCAATTTCACGTTATTGTTGTTAGGTGTTTGAAAATGTTTTCACTCCAAATTTGCAAACATTCATATTGAAATTTTGTATCAAATTAGCGTTTACACTAGCGCAAATATCTATTGATAGGGGAGGGTGTAGGTTTCAACCCCAAAGACCCCCCTCGTCTAAGCTTATGATAATGTTTTCATGTTAAACTTACTTCACAAAACTTCACAGATTTCAAAGAAGTACATACCGAACCTTTCAAGAATCAGAGGATTGATAGGACATTGTACTTCTTTTTGCCTTAACATTATTTTTTTATTTTTCATATTTTTTTCATTTAAACGCCTTTCTAATACTTATTAATTGCTATCAAACTGCGTTTCGTTATGAAACAATGATTCTTGTCAAACAGTATTGCAAAACAATATTTGTTATAAAATTATGCGATGTTATTAATATATTGTATTTGTTGAAAACATAGTTGTTACTCTCGTTGTTACGGGTTATTAAAACGTTGTTAATATTGTTAATAAATTTTTTTCGTTGATGTGCAATGTTTTTTCGAGTTTTTCAACTAATTTGAGATTATTTAATTGTTATCAAAAGTTTTTTGATTAAATAATTATTTAAAATTCATATTATTTGGTTTCTCTCAAAAATTTACAAAAAGCAAAATTTAAAAATCACAAGATTTCGACAATCAAATAGAAGATAAAAATTTTTGAAAAACAGTCTAGAGACAATTATTAATATAACTAAAAAAATATAATTAAATCACATAAACTCTGGAAACCCTTTATTCAATTTTTTTATTTAATTACTCCTGACCAATCTATGACAGAAGTAAAGAAATATCTAACATTTATCCATTTTAACACAGCGTGTCCATTTCTTGGGAGTAGGTTAGCAATTAGATCGCAGTGGAAAATGATTGCACATTGAAAACTTTATTCCGTCTTATGCACTTTCAAGTTTTATAAAAGAACAAAATGAAAAAATATTCCTCCGTGATGTATTTATAATTGGGTCACTTCTGTAACTTACAAACATTTGAAAAAAAAAATTTCTAGTTTAATTAGAATTCAGAAGACATCTCTACCTAGATTCGATATTAAAATGCAACTTGACATATTTTTATAATTGAGTTAAGCCTAATAAACCATATTCATCGCGAAACTGTTTTTTTATTTGTTAAAATGCTAGTTATTTGGCCGGATTTTAAAATAAAGTGCGTTTGAGAATGCTATAGAAATCATATAGAATTAAGTTTTTCTACGTTTTATTTGTTTGGCTGTTTTGTTCAGTTTCTGGTTTTATTTTTTACGTTCTTTCTAAAGTTTAATTTCCTTTAAAGATTTGTTTTTCCTTCAATTAAAACCAAGGAAAAAACTTGTGGTCCCACTTTGAAAATTAGTTGAACTGCGTGGAATTTTAATGGAATGAAATAGCAAATGATGTTAGATTATTTAATTAAAAATAATTAACTAATTAAAAATAAATAATAAACTAAAAAATAATCAACAAATTGAATAAATAATTATAAACAAATATTTAGGTAAAAATTTCAACCGTAAAAGATATGCAAAATTTGACAACATTAAAACAAATGAACGCATATAAATCTAGCCATAAATTTTCAATTTTCACGTAGGCCTATGTTTATTCATGAGTATATATACTTCATTTTTTTTATTTTTTTATACCTATTTGTATTATACTTACACACACACACACACACACACACACACACACAGACTGATATATTGACAAAATGTGCCAAGCAACCCACGCTGTAAATCTTCTTGGGCAAAATTTTCAGCAGCTTTTAATTGATCTATGTTTAACACGCGTTTATTTTATTTTATTTATTTTTTTTGAAAGATCAATAAATTCATTCAGACCGTAAAGCTCTCTCGGACGCCGTGTTTCAACTTGTCAAGTCACGTCATGTGACATTATGTGATGCTACGACGTGATGTTGTGATGTTGTATACTGCGATGTTATGTTAATAAAGCGAAACGATGGTTAAAACTATAAAATTAGTGTAATTAATGTCAGAAGTAATGTTCTTAAGTAGTGTTACATGTGATGTTGTATTGATAATATCATCTGTATTTCAAATGATTTTCTAATAATGCCGTATAAGTAATGCTACACTTGTTAAATTATATATAAGTTTTCTAATAATACATTATATTTAAGGTAAGATTATTGTCATAATTAATGTTATTATTGTTATTGTAATCAGTGATACAATTAAGTTTTCCATCCCCATTGTTTGTGTTGCTCTGACATCGGAATGTTTAGTATGGAAATTTACTCAACCATGCTCTCTATCGATACGTGAATTTTATATACACAGTGGGATATATTGTTGTTAGCAAGTTGTGTTGTTGTTGTTGCACGATGAAATTAGTTATAAGGTTATGTAATGTAATGAGTTGTAACTTAATGTAATATAGTGTAATGTAATGTAATTTACATTTTTTTTGTTGTGTTGTCACTGTCTTCGAATTCACAAGCAGCCTTCTTGTAGAGGAATTTGTGCGAGTTAACAATTCATTCAGATTAACCTGATCAGATTCCAAAGTTAACATTTACACATTATTACAGCTGAACTAATTTCAGCTCCATCATATGCTGTTTATTTCCATACTGGTTTCATTTGATCAGAAAAAAAACTTAGAAAGCAGTAACAATAACAATACTATTATTTTTTTCATTTTAATCTGGAAATTGAATAAAAATCTTAAAAAGAATAAAAATGAAAAAATTGTTAACAATAGAAAACTTCCAGGCACAAACAAGGCGATTTTGGGATGGGAATTGGATATTTTTTCCAACTTTTTCTTAGAGTAACTTTATTCCGGAAATTTGTGTGTGTGTTAGGGTTAGTGTGCGTGCGTGTGTGTGTGTGTTGTTGTTGTATGTGTGTGTGTGTGTGTGATGTATGTGTGTGTGTGTGATGTATGTGTGTGTGTGTGTGTGTGCGTGCGTGCGTGGTGAGATGCGATTTTTAATTTTATACAATGACATCACAGCGTTGTGGTAGTATGTGGTGTTATGTTACTGGAATTTTTGTTTCTTGTGAGGTATTTTTATATTTTGTTGGAATCTTGTTACAGAAAAATGTTGTCGCTGCTATGTTATATTAATAACTTACTGATTCATTTTTCAAGTTCCGCTTCGCTAAAACTAATCTTCAATGTGCTTAGCATTTTCTGATGTCAAAAATAAAACTAACAAAGTATAATACAAGACAGCATTAATTATTTTATTTGTTTGCATTTCGTTTACAGCATTAAAAGGACAATTGTTTCTTTCCACTTATTTCTCAACGTTTCTAATGAAACCAGTTTTTTTAACAGAAAAAAATATTGAAATACTTACAAAGATACATTCTTCTTCTTTTTGGTTTTTCTTTAATCCAAACCTGGCATAACTTAATGAGATAATAAATATTTGGTTTCATATTTAACTCTTTTCCATATTAATCACACAGGTTTTAAAATTTTACTAATTTTTATCTTTTGTAAAAAAATTTTCTCCACATTTGATTCATCGCCACTAACACATTCTCCACAAATTTATATAGCATGATAAGGTGGATAACGCAAAAAAAATCTGCAGAGGTATGGAGAAGTCGGATACGTGAAGAATAACTTAGAAAAAATTGAATAACGTATTGCCCAGATTGGTTATATGTGCGTGAGTGTGTGTGTGAGAGAGAGAGGAAAAGAGGGAAAAAAATGATAGACTGTGAATGTGAGAGAGAGAAAGAGAGAGAGTGTGTGTGTGANAGAGATGGATAGATGGATAGATGTTTGGTAGGAATGTATGTATGTATGTATGTATGTATGTATGTATGTATGTATGTATGTATGTATGTATGTATGTATGTATGTATGTATGTATGTATGCATGTAAATGGAAACGCTCGTATCTTTTTGAACAATGTCTTGGCGACTGAATAGAGGCAATTTTATGAGAATAATTGTAGAAATTGTTTTTTTTTGTATTCTCATATAACCATTGTGGTTTGGAAAAAAGTTATATGAGACATCTTGAAAAATAGTTTTCAAGTTGTAGCTGGTTGGTTTTTTTATGACGTAGTGTTGTTTTTTTTTCTCTACATGCTTCGTCCAATCACACACACACACCACACACACACACCACACACACACACTCACACAGTTTTTTTAACTTGTGTGGATTTGTAACGAAATGAACTTTTCCATTAATTCAAGATCCATTACACTTACTAACATTTGCAATAATAAATAAACATTTTTGTTTAATTGTTAAAATAAATTAAACTATGAAATTTTGAATAGCTCTATTTGAAAAAACAGAACAGAAAACTATCGAAACCAGTAGAACATATTTCAGCATATTAGAAAATTTACAAATTCTATCGAAAAGTTTATTCAAGTGATTTTTAAAGCTAAAAATAAATAATACAAACTGCAACATAAACCATAACATAAAATCAACAACACAAACAACAGCGAAAACAACAACAAGACATACAAACAACAACACAAACAACAACAGTACAAACATCAATACATGCAGCAACTCAAACAACAAGACAAACAACAATACAAACAATAACACAAACAAACAACAACATAAGCAACAGCAACAATAAACAAATAACATAGCCTTTTTAGAGTTATGTTTTATCGTCAATGAATTATTATTTTCAGCAAACAAATATGTTTTTCATAACGCTCACTGAGTCAAAAATGCCCACATTTTTTTTTCTAGAAATTAATTTGAATTATAGGTTTTTTTTGTTTTTCCATTTTCTAGTTTTCAATTAATTTTTTCCAGGTTTAACAATTTTTCAGCTGAAATGTTCTATAGAATTTTTAAAAAATACAAAAGAATATTTCAGTTTAAAATGAAAAAAAACTTCGAATAAAAAACTTCAAATGCACAATTGCAATGAACCACCACAGACCATAAAAACAACTGCCCACTAAAGAGTCGCAATAAAATTTAACACAACCATCAAAAAGAAACATTAGAATCGTTACAACTGATATTTTTCTCGGTAAAAACAAATTTTTTTTTGCAACAACAACATCCAACAACAAAGTCAACACAAATAACATCCATAACTGCTGTTTCAGATTAAAATTCATCAACGCAAATCAACAAATAACCATATAGAAAGAAATGACATTTTCACAGAATTTCAACTAAAATATTATTATTTCAACAAATACAAACACAAACAAACACAACAACAATAACAAAAACAGCAACAACAACAGCAACAGCAACAACAACATTAAATCAACCTCCTCCTCGCAAAGAGACTCCATTCCAACGACAAACACACACAACGTCCGCAACAATCAGGAAGGAATTAAACAGAGGACATTCAACGATACTCAGTTGGCCATTACTCCAACGATAACAACAACAAACGCATCAATTACACAGCAACAACAAAAATAGTGGAGAACACATCAATAACAACAACAAAAAACATCAATACGCATTCGTCAACAAAAAATGTTAAATAAACTTACAATTACAACGCTAATAAAGCGAATTATAATAATGACATTATAGACAAAATTACCGTCAACACATCAACAACATTAACAACAACATCAACAGCATCAACATCAACAAAATCAACAACAACATCAACAAAACCGAACTTCTCAGAGACAACTAAATGTTAATATATTTTAATACATACATACAAAAATAGCAAATGTAAAGCAACAGCAACACTACACAATTTCGACAACCGCAACAATACTACTCCATTCCAACAGCAACATTAACAAAAATCACAAATAAAAATTAATAATATCTCAAAATAAACATAGAAACAGCAATGAATAACATATAAAAACATTACTTCACATTAACAACAATATAACAACAACTCTTCTAACAACACCAACATATCACGCTAACATTACAGCAACAATAACAACAACAACGATGACGACAACAACAACAAAAGAACAACAGCTTTAATGGACCACACTACAGAAGTTGAATTAATTTTAATTAAACTTTTGGTGAAAGAATTGAATAAATAATGAGTGAGCTGGGGGCACAGATGTTTATGAATATGCGGATTGGATAGATTATATGATTGTGAGAGAGACCAAGAAAATTGAAAAATTGCATTTATTAGGTAGCAAAGCCGCTAATACTGTTATGTTCATACAATTGATTTTTCAAAATTATCATCAACACACACGCACGCACTCACACACGCACACGCACACACACACGCACACACATTCACACACACTGACAGACACACAACAAAGTATACGAACATACATACACGCATACATGCATATTAATAATGTTAGCTCGGACGGTCAGAGTTCACGTGATGCCAGTGACCAGTTTTGTACATTGTCAAGTTCAGTGGCCTTATGTTTGTGGAAACCCTGGCTGAAACAATGGTGATGACGATGAAGATGACAATATTGAAGATAGATGAAAAAGATGATGGTGACGATGATAATGATGATGATGATGATGATGATGATGATGATGATGATGATGATGGTGATGATGATGATGGTGATGATGATGATGATGATGGTGATGATGATGATGATGATGATGATGATGATGATGATGATGATGATGGTGAAGATGTTTATGATGAATGACAATGGTGATAGTGAGATCGTGAGGATGACAATGGTTAAATAACAAATCAGTAAACACAACTCTAACAATATTAACAATGATGATGAAAAAGATGATGGTGATAAAAAGATGAGAATGATGATGAATACGATCAAAAGATACATGCATATCAATAATACACCAACCATGTAATCCAGCAACCATTATTCATGTGACCTCCAGTTTATATAAAACTATACTACAGCTACTTTAACTACTACAGCTGCCACAACTACTGCAGCTGCCACAACTACTACAGACTATGCTTTTGTTTGTATTGTTATTATTGAAATCTATAAAAAATTTCACTTTTTGTAATAATTTAGGAATGTTTGAATGAAAAAAAACACCAACCCAGCATCATAATAATTATTTAAAAAAATCTATTTATTTATTTATTTTGCTATTTATTTTTATTTCATTTTTAAACATACAAGCAGAGTAAAACAGTAACACCACGCTACACACACACACCACACACACACACACACACACACACACACACACGCACGCACACACACACATGCACGCACACACGCACAATTTTTCAAAACGACTATTATAACAACATCGTTAACGATAGAAGCGGTACTGCAAATGTTGTAGCATAGGTAGAGGTGACTGACTACAAGCGAAAAATTTGCTCAGTCCACGCCGTACTTGCTTGCACTCTACTGCCATGCATTGCGTGGCATGAACGCGACAGTAGGCTGGAAATTAATTTTCTTCCGCCCCAAGAGTTCAAACTCACACACACACACAAATTACACACACCCACTCGTGCAGTCACACATACATACGCACACACATATACAAACACATACAAATGCACTTACAAATACACACACGCGCACACACACAAACATACAAACACATAAAAACGCACTTACACATACACAAACACACATACACACACATACAAACACATACAAACGCACTTACACACACGCACGCCGCACGCAGACGCGAATTTGTTTAACCTATCCTCAAATAGAATTATATGATAATAATTCATGCACACGTAGCGCGTATTTATTTATTTCATTATTCCCAATTTATTTCCATGCTAAGAGGGAGTTCAGCTCTGGTGGCAAACATTGGCTTAAGTTGAAATAACACATGCAAATGTAAAGACGAATGATGGGTATATTATATGCCAACTGAAAAAACCCATACAATAATATAGATTAATATATATATATATATATATATATAAAATACAGTTGTATATATATATATATATATATAATATTCTTATTATATCTTATATATTATTGTATATATCATATAACACACACATTACAAATGTTGTCTTATAATGTTGAGATAGGTACGGAAGCAAGCACTCGCAATGCAACCTCACAACAAAAACATTTTCCTCATTCAGAGATTTTTCTGTAAGTTGATGAAATATCTAAATAAAAGATACAAATGTCCTCTATGAATGACAACCGGAGCAATTAAAGTCATGATTAGAAGAAGGGGCTGTGTTTCTGTGATTTCTTGTGCGTTTGTCTGTGCTTTTGTATCCTTTTTGTTTGTGTTTGTTTGTTTGTATGTTTCTGTGTTTGTGTGTATGTGTGTGTGTGCATGAATTTATTTGTGTGTGTGTGCGCGTGTGTGTGTGCGTGTGTGTACAAGTATTTTTGTTTTGTTTGTGTTCTTTAGTGTGTCAGTTAATGGTAGCAGAGTTAATGATATTCCAATTATTTATAGGAGGTTTTTTTTATTCAGTTTATTCATTGATTATTCTTTCACTTTTAACGTTTGGACTTATAAAAATACAGAAGTAAAGAAAAACATTTTCACCCGTACATTTTTTGCCGCTGCTACTTCCATGTAGGTGCATTGAAAAATAGTTTCCGTAGCCAAGTGACAATATGGGAGGAATGGATTTTGCCTCAAATTTGAGTTTAAATTATATCATGTAGCGAATAATAATCTGGAGAGAGTTTCCAATCAAAAAGTTGTTGCCAGGACAACGTGGTCCCTGATTCGTGGATGCCATTTCATGTTTTGGTGATGAAAAATAAAAAAATGTGCCGTGCATCATGCGAATTAGATGTAAATCCTTATGTATGAAATGATTTGTAAGTGTTTTTTGAAGATATTTGATGGAGAATAATTATTTACTCTGCCTGTGATACATCGTAATAAAAGTATTTTTTACAAAGGTGAGCAGACAGACCAAGCAAAAATTTTCATACATCAACGTTTGACAGGCATAAACATCGTTAAAAATTGAAAAAGTCGACAACTCGCAATTAGAAAAATTGACCATCGGCCAGCCATAATTCAAACATCTTCTGATGCTGTGTTGAGATATTTAGTGGGCAATTATGTTTGACGTTTATGAGCTCGAGCAAGGCTCAGCTGTGTATTATCTCTGTAAAACTTCAGGTTTGCGTCATATTTCATTCAAAATTTCAAACAATTAATTATATTGCTCTTGAAACTAAATAACATCTTACGTGATTCTTACGCGATTCATTTGTATTTTAACGAGCATCCAGACCAACATGCACCTCGTTTGAACTGCTACGTTAATATAATTGATTAACTAGTAAGAAAGATTTTTTGACTAGTTCTATTTGTTTAGGCAAAAAATCAAAAAAAAAAAACATCAACGATAACGTGACACAACCGAATGAAAAGTTAGTTTGTCACACCATTAAGCTGTAAATATTGGAGAGTATTCAAATGAAATAATAGATGCCTATACATATACTGTAAAACTGTAAAACCATACATGTCCTTGCATATTACATACCCTTGTTCGTATATACATTTATACAAAATTGAACAATTTTCAAAAAATTCTAGTAAAGAAACCTTAAAAGACAAACTTTAAATTAGTTTATGCCAATACTTTTGTAGAATTCATACAATACTGTATAAAATATGGTCTCCTTCCAACATACACATACATGCATCCATATGTATACAATAAACATATACATTTATATACATACATATACGTCCATATACATACAAATATATATATACACATCCACACGTATAATGGTATGCACTTGCAAGCGTATTTATAGTTTGGTCTAGCATATAGGGAATGATGTTGGGACCTGGAGTGCAACGAAACCAGCCATAAATATTGAAGCTTATCAAATTACTTATCAAGTTACTATCAAATTTTATATGTATAAAATCTGTTTCTAAGATATTCGGTGTTTAGTTATTTGTTTTCTAACCTCTTGTTAAAAACGTTTGTTTGTATGTATTCATCGGATAGATTTTGTAAATTCGAACAATTTTTTAAAGCATTTTAAAAGTTTTTTTTGGTCGAATTAATTTTTGACTGAATATAAAGAATTTTTGCAAATTATCTGACGACAACTTTATGTCAACAGTCAGACGGTAAGATACACAGAGATTAATTTACTCGTTTTTTAGTTTTAATTTTGAAAAATCTTCAAAACATCCAATTTTAATAAAATAGTTCGTTGTTTTTGAGTTTTTAATTTGATTTCTTTCGTGCGAAGTTATCTTGCTGACACTATTTAAAATTAAAATCATCAAATTTAAAGTGTTGTTATACTGTTTTTGTATAATCTTTCTTCTTCAAATCTTCTGGCAATGATTTTTTCCAGGCGATTCTAGCATAACATAAACAATTACTCTCCCTAAATTAAATGAACTTCATTAAATTAGATACAAAAATTGTTTCTTTTCTTTTGAAGTTTAATCACCTTCGTCTTTGTCTTCGTCTACATCATCATCATCGTTTGTAGTCAAATCCACTTCTTGCATTTTTTCATCGTCACAATCGTGATAATGCCAGATGCATTATCTTATCGTCGTCCTTGTCAAACTTATCATTTTATTATCATCCAAGTTTCTTTGGTGTCTTATCTACCACATCATATCAGAATATTAACCTCGATTTGATAACTTTGTTTTAAATATAAGAATGATATTATTTTAATTTTTTTTTCATTCATTCATTTCTGTTTGAAAATTTTTCAAATCGTTATTAATTAGTAAAATAAAGTTGTTTTTAGAAACATTTATTAATATTTTTTTATACGAGCAGGAATTTTATAATTATTTGTATTATTAACGTCTGTAGTGAAAGAATTATATGCGTTGCTGTTAAAAATTGAAGCAGGGGGTTGTAGTGTTTTTTAATCATTGTTATCGGCCATTAAATGACTAATTAATTCTATCGTAACGTCCAATTTTCAGCTAATTCGATCAAATGTTGTAAAGTCTCTGCTCTCTCGATTCATCCCTATCTCACAATTTTATCACTTTTTAATATTAATCTCATGAATGGAATGGTGAGAATGTGAGCGCGTGTATGTGTATGTGTTTGCGTGTGAGTGTTTTTGTGTGTTGTATGTGTACACGTTTAAGTGTACGTGTTTTTGACAAATTTCACAAATCGTCACCAGACCACACGGCATTCATCAGGATGTCTCATTTGGTCATCACTCTGTCGGTTTATCACTATCTCTGGCAGTTCGGTAGAGGTCGATTTCACAGAAGTAAATAGTAATCCCCTTTTTGAATTTTTAATGTGAAATATGTCTACGCGCATATGTTGAAGGGTTTATGAATTGTTGGGTGAGAATTTGTGTATATGTGTGTGTGTGTGTGTGTTTGTGTGTGTGTGTTTTTGTATGTGTGTGTGTGTGTGGATATGTATGGCTGTGTGTGAGTATGGGTGTGTCTGAATGCGTGTTTATGTAGTTCTGTGTGTGTCTGCTTTCCTCTCGCATCTTCATATTTGTCTATAGATAAATATATTTTTGTCTATTCTAAGTAAATTTTTAGTATAATTCTTCATAATAATTCTATCTCAAATGAAGAGGTATCTAAAATAACAAGATACAAGTTAATTCACTGGACATACCTCTTAGGTACTGGCTGTGATTGGTGGGGATCTCCCTCCCCACCCTGATCAACGTCAATATTGAAAGTTTAATAAACTTTTTTGTTTGGTATTTATCTCCATAGCCAGAAGTTATTTTGCCTAAACAAGTTCAAAAATTAATAACAACTATGATGATAAATCGTCAACATATAATAGCAAATAACCATGTCAGATAGGATATTTATGTAAGGAAAAATGAAAGGTTTAAAAAGCAAAATGATGGATATGAAAATAATTTTCTATACTGTTGTTTTATTTTTTTAAATTGAACTTCTCTCGATTTGACAGCTGAAAAAGTCAAAATTTGAAATATTCTTGAAACCTTCTTTCAGAAAATAGATAGCAAATTTTCCTTCGAAATAATTACAAAGTATTACGGTTGTCTTGAATAACCAGAGGTGACATGCGTGACATCTGTTAGACGGAATGTAAAAGTTTTTGGCAAAATTATGAAATCATTTCCGCACTTGAGAATCTATGCCAGACAACAGAGTGATTTTGAACTACCTCACAGCAGTTTTCAATTTTAATATAGGAGCTACTAGAATTTCAATTTGTTTTTGACATTTTTTCAACAATCATCATCATATAATAACATATAATCATGTCAGATTTCAGATGTATTTTATTTTCATTTATTTTTTTTCATTCAGGTATGATTTTTTACCTTAACAGAAATTTTGTTCTGCTTGCAAAAAACTTTTTCAAATTTTAATGGAAACTAATCCAGCCAAACATCCATAAAGATTACTAATCCTTTTTCAAATCGTTGTTATTTTCATTCAAGGTTATTACAAAATCTGATTAATTTAGAAAAATATCAGGAAAAAATTGTAATTTTTATATTTTTAGGCGCCCACAATCACTAAAACGTTCCATACAAATGAGGCAGAACGTACGTTGTAAATCTAGACAGTAATTGCTAGATTGTAATTACATACAACATCTCACTTAATTTATCGTAAACATATGCAAACATTTCACAAATACAAAATAGCAAATACAGTGAGGTGAGTTTTTTTTTTGTTGTTGTTGTTTTTTTTGTAGGGAAAAACAAACTTCTCGGACTTTCAGCTAACCATTTTTAACGCGTTTTTGATGGAACTATGCAAATAAAAGAGGACATCTGCCATTGATTAGCAATGTTGGAAAAAATTTTGTGCACTGAAAAACAAATGTTCTGGATGGATGGTTGGTTGGTGGTTGTTGTTGTTTTCTGTTTTGTTCGCTTTTTAAGATTAAAATTGACACAGAGTGGAGTGAAAAATGTAAATATGTAGATGCATACAATTTTGAAAAAAAAGTTTGAATTCACGAGCTGATTGCATCACGTATTAACATAAACTTGGTTGCATAACACAAAAATTGAAATTTCAATGATAATTTTTTTTCTCAAAATTTTGCGTTTCTTTTTTTCCAAAACATCAAAAAATATGTCTGCGCATAAGACGTTAAACAAATTCTCTTCTCCAATACTCCAGCAAGCAACATCTGTTGCCTCGTCTAACGGTGAGACAATGTTTTGAGACCACGAGACTTCATCAACATCATTGATCTATGTGCTGTAATCTTTTTTTTCAGTCTAGTCAGACGGGGCGGCAAGATTGTGTGACAGGTTAGGGCCAGGTTGGAATGACCGGATTCAACTGCAGATAGACTCCAGCGATACGCCTGCCTTGTTGAAACAAATAAGTAATTCAATAGGATGAAATAATCATTACGTTAATACTGTTTTTTATCAGAAGAATATTTCAAAACTGAAATCGAAATTTTTCTATTGAATTCAACAGTAAAATTTAAAATTAAATTTAAAATCTGAAATATATAAATAAATTTTATTAAGATAAAAAATTAAAAATATACCTGGGATTGATAATGTGTCTTGAATTTTTTAGCTTTCTTGGAATATGTGTCACTTTAAATATAAACATACTATACGATGTAGTACATGCCTTGATGTGTGTATACATTAAACACTGAACAGCATGTATTGTATCATATATAGATACATGTATGCGTATGTATGTGTGTGTGTGTTTGTATGTGTGTGTTTGTGCGTGTGTGAGTACGTGTGTGTGTGTACATTTGTGCAGGTGTGTATGTAGATGAGTTTTGTGTGTGTGTGTGTGTTCGAGTGTCTGTGTATGTGTGCGTGTAAGTAGATATGTGTTGTTGTGTGTGTAGATGTGTTTGCGTGTGTGTTTGCGTCGGTGTTTTTCATAATTGAGTGGGGAGAATAGAAAAAGAACTGGGACACGCGATAGTAGCATCATTAAGTGGTGAAGTAATTATTAAAATTATCAGGGAACAAATGTTAAGTGATTGCAGTGAGTCAGAATTTAATTACTGTCGTCTCATCATTGATGATGATGACGAAGATGGGTGATGATGTTGATGATGACGATGATAATGATGATAACGATGGTGGTGATGATGACGATGAGGATGACGACGATGATGGTGATGACAATGATGATGATGATGATGATGAATATGGTGGAGTGATAATACGATGATGATGATAATGATGATGATGACTATAGTGGAGTGATAATATGATGACGACCATGATGGGTAATAATGATAATGGTGATAATGACAGTAGAGTGATAAAGTTGACGATGATGATAATGATGAATATGATGATGATAATGAAGGAAGATGACGAAGATTTAAAGTTGTGTGTACGTGCGTGCGTGTGTGTGTACATATGTGTGTGTATGTGTGAGAATGAGAAAGAGAACAAAATAAAACTAGGAAAAGAGAGAGAGAGAAAGAGAAAGAGAGCAAATGAGGCCGGTGACGACGTGTGGATGTGGCCGATTAACAATTCATACCGTTAGTTAATTGCACCGTAGATGAAAGAGCGCTTGACGGGATGTGGCTGATGTTGCCGCTGCTGCTGCTGCTGCTACTGATGATGATGATGATGACGATGATGACGACGATGATGATGATGACGATGATGTTATAATTCACTACTCATTATTACAGTTTAAACAAACTGACTTGGCCACAAATAAAATATTCATAAACATTTTAGAACCTAAAAAATATTTCCACAGGTTCTTTTTTTATTTTTTGCACTGTGAGAAGATTCGGTGAAAAAGAGAATTATGACGACTGTCATCCGAACTTTCGAGATAATTAATTCGTCACCATTCTAATGATTCATAACTTGAAAGACTACCAATCACACGAAGAAATATCTACAACTCTAAATATTAATCACCTAGCAGATTTTATTTATTACTCAACAATCACTTAGTTTATATTCATTTAATTCATTTGTTGGATTTATGTAGCTGATATATCTTATCATATTATTATTATATATATAATTATTTGTGATTGATGTCACATTCTATCTCATTTTATATATTTGAAATTCTTTGTATAACTATGTTCTTCTTAGTTACGAGCAACAAGTTTTTAGTGTGCCCAACTTAATACATTTATATCTGACTTCTGATTCGTTTACCTTCTCACAGATATCGCTGGCGGTATATTTTTAATGCAATATAAACACAACAATTTTCACAAAGTATATACTAACCAGTGTCCATTCTAAGCCTTTGTTTTTCATGATACTAAACAACAAATATTTCTATTACAGCAATGTCATTTCATAGGCCACATACTCCATAT
Organism: Helobdella robusta; assembly: GCF_000326865.2. Classification (NCBI taxonomy): domain Eukaryota; kingdom Metazoa; phylum Annelida; class Clitellata; order Rhynchobdellida; family Glossiphoniidae; genus Helobdella; species Helobdella robusta. The sequence goes on from NW_008704502.1 coordinate 2,012,978, forward strand.
TATTCTAATTTTTTTTAAATAAGTTTAAAATTGACCAAAATCACCACTGCTGTCTCAAACTACTCTTACATATAAAATGATTTTTGCCCCAAAGAAATTGCTACTCATTACTATAATAGTGGTTGTAACGGCGCGTGCAATGGTGTAGTGGTTAAGGTGACTGGCATTGCTGGCGCAGTGTCCGGGTTCGAATGTAAAGAAATCCCAGTTTATCACGTGCAAAAAGTGTGTGATACCAGATACCATGACAGCAACTACTGCAGAGTAATGATAGTTAATGTGATTAATGTCCTCAGCGCAATTACATCAACTGAGTCAACATGGAAAGGGAAATAGATTGCTGTGATTTGCTGGCCAAACATGTCGTAGGTTAGAAAATAATGATGTCATTTTTATAGGACGGTGTTTGGTTAAAATGTTTTTTTTCTGGAGTAAGTTTTTTGGTTGGTTGGTTGGTTTCGGGTGTATAGAATGTTTCTTGTTCAATATGCCATAAGTTTTTATGTTAAAGATGCTGTGAGGTTGTTGTTGAAGATGCTGTGAGGTTGTTGTTGAGGATGTTTTGAGGTTGTTGTTGAAGACGTTGTAAAGTTGTTGTAGATGTTGTAAGTATGTTGTTGAAGATGTTGTAAAGTTGTTGTAGATGTTGTAAGTATGTTGTTGAAGATGTTGTAAAGTTGTTGTAGATGTTGTAAGTTTGTTGTTGAAGAGGTTGTTGTTTGTGTTCATGCGATTGCTCACTCAGAAAAAAAAATTTTAGAGTAATGCTTGAAAGTTTTATATGTACGTTGACATTCTTGCAATGCGAAACGATATTTTGTACTGAGAGAAAAATCAGAGTTTATTTGGCGTTAAAATGTGGCTGAGTTGCATGTTTTACCATTGTGAGGATGTTTCTTTGCTAGTCTGGAGTTTCGTAGTTTGTATATTTTGGAAGTTTGCTTTTTATTTTACTTGCTCTTATTAGTAGTTTTGTCGATTTTTTGTAAAAACTTTGTTGAAATTTTATAAAAAAAACATAATTGAACCGAAAGTTATTCCTAAATTTTATCATCATAACAGATGGTTTTGTGTTGCTGCTGTAGTTACTCTTCTATTCATTTCACTCTTCTACTTATCTTGTTTTCAGTAGGGCTTGGCACGAAAGCATTGGCTTTGTTTGTTGTCCTGCTCGCATCGTTCAAATGACCAGCCGTCAGGATCATCGCCAGGCTTCTGCGTTCACTTCGCCCCATGTTTACTTAACGTTATTTCTCATTAGGAATTTCTACAGGCAATGGAAAAAACACTTTTGCCTGGAACAAAAATTGGAAAAATGCAGGAATAATTATCTTTTAGGCTGGCTACAGCGAGAAAGACCAATTCCATAAATAATGAACGTATTATTTGTAACATTAATTTAATTACATTCACTATAACTGGAAAATTTTTGCAATTTCATAACTTAAATCATAAAAAAATGCAACAAGTTAAATAGGACTCAATAGAACAATACCATGTCTGGACACAACAAGCATATATAATGCATAACACAGACGAACCAACTGTCTAGACAAGAGAGATCGCGCGATAACATTCACACAAACACACACACACAAAGTCACACACAAGTTCACACACACACATACACAGTCACACACACGTACACACAAACAGACACACGTACACAAACAACAGCCACGAATTATTCACACAGGACAGACAAAAAATAATTAATGGCACATTATCTGAATGATGAGGTAGTGATAACTTGATGACCCGGACTAAATGGTCATTTGTAACGTTCCCAGAGCCAACAGGAGACATCTTTATTAAAAATTTTTTTTAACAGGCTCGCTGGAAATATTGGGAGTGCACGTTTGCGTGAGTTTCAGCGCATACAAATTCAGTAATAATATATCTTGAAGTGTTTTCTCATTTACCATGTTCATTTTCTTCCTGTGAGACATATTTAATTATTTTTTAAAAATTATTTTCAAAAAGTTGGTAAACTCAACAGCTTAAAGTTTCATTTCGGATGAACTTCATATTACACTGCTTGGAATATACATTTCAATGGGACTTTTATGAAATTTGATTTATTTTTTAGACAAAATATAAATACATCAACTTATATAGTATAAATATTTATATAAAAGTATAAATACATACATTTAATATTTCCTCAATTATTTTTTATAACTTGTTTAATCATTTTACAAAACGAAACGAAACGAAACGAAATTTCTATACACAACACACACACACCAAACGAAACAAAACTTCTATACACAACACACACACACACACACACACACACACACACACACACACACACACACACACACATACATATACGGCTTAATACGCGTGGTATATTTTCACTCGGGAAGCCAGGGCTGATGATGTTCGCTTCGTACCGCGCGATAATTATTTGTTTGCGAGAGAGAGAGAGAGGGAGGGAGAGCCAGGCTAGTAGTCGGAAGATGGATGGAGCGAATGAGCAAATGACGATATGAAAATGAATGAATGTCGGCCAGTGACGTCATCAATAAATCAAATTATCATCAACTCTCTTTCTCTTTTCTCTCTCTCTCTCTCTCTCTCTATATATATATATATATATATATATATATAGATATATATATATATATATATATATATATATATATATATATATATATATAAGCATTAATGATGCATGAATTAAAAATAATAATAACAATAACAATAATAATAACAGTAATAATAATAAAATAATAATAAAGCTCACATTAATAGTAATAACAATACTACTAATAATAATAATGATGCCATGTAATTGCCACAGTTCTACGTGTGTACAGTTTGTAATTAACAATACTTTATTGGGTTGGACAGTCTTTACTTTACTATCCATGTGTTATATATATATATATATATATATAAAGAGAGAGAGAAGGAGAGAGAGAGAGAAAGAGAAGAAATAAAGAGAAAGAGAGTTATAGTTGATTGCAAAAAAGTATGATGGCGAAGTCCAATTTGTAATATGATAAAAGACAGTGTTAACCATCCTTTATTTTGTGGTACATGGGTTAGGTTTCACCGTGCAATGAGGTTTCTACCTTTTTATCTGAGAGTCTTTAAATGGAACTTTGGAGCGTTGATACGATCTTCCACCTACATACTTTTCAAATTTTAATCCATTAACTTTTTTATTTAATTAATAAAATTTATTATTTTTTTTATGAAAGTAGTAGTAGTTTAGTAGTAGTAGTAGTAGTAGTAGTACTAGTAGTAATAGTAGTAGTAGTAGTAGTAGTAGTAGTAGTAGTAGTAGTAATAGTAGTAGTAGTATTAGTAATAGTAGTAGTAGTAGTAGTAGTAGTAGTAGTAATAATAATAGTAGTAGTAGTAGCAAAAGCAGTAGTAAAAGTAGTAATCGTAGCAGTAGTGGTAGTAGTAGCAACTCTAATTAACTAAGGTAGAACATGATATTATTTAAAAATCTTAGCAATCTAGCATAATAGAAAAAAATTTTCCAAAAATAAATTTTTTTTGAAAAAAATGTATCAACTTGTATCTCCCACAAAAGCGTGTATCATTCGTCGCCTGCATGCGACTGTTGGCTTCTGTCAGTCGCTATAGCAACCACGTGTCGCTAGCTGTCATGGAGACAATCGTAACAATCAATGCCACGAGTCTTGCGTTGTAATAGTAGGTAGGTGGGTAGAAGGTAGGTAGGATGGTAGGTAAGTAGGTAGGTAGGTAGGTAGGTAGGTAGGTAGGTAGGTAGGTAGGTAGGTAGGTAGGTAGGTAAGTAGCTAGGTAGGTAGGTAGGTAGGTAGGCAGGCAGGTTGGTAGGTAGGCAGGTAGGTAGGTAGGTAGGTAGGTAGGTAGGTAGGCAGGTAGGTAGGTAGGTAGGTAGGTAGGTACTTGCCAACTAATAATGTCTATGATGATCTAAATGACGATGAAGACGTTGATGATTTTGGTGTTGATATTGATAATGACGATGATGACGATGATGATGACGATGATGATGACGGTGATGATGACGATGATGATGCATGCGTCAGTAATAAAGTACTTCCTACCATTGCCTGTGTTCTGAATTTCATTCCCTTGCAATCAAACTACGAGATGATGACGACAACGATGATGATGATGATGATGATGAGGATGGTGAAGAAGAAGAAGATGATGGTGATGATGATAATGATGAAGAAGATGAAGATGATGATGATGATGATGATGACGGTGATCAATACGATGATAATTATTCGATTGTAGACAAATTAAAACCTTCAGATAATTAGTATTTATCTTAACGATAATACAGGTTTTACGAAGAAATAATACAAATCATCCAAACAGATTTAAATTATTTTCAAAACATTTTATTACATTTATAACTGAAAATGTTTCATCTATCTTATAAGAAATATAGAGATATAACAAACTCTAAGTTCAATGGTTAACAAACGCTCTATGATATTTTGTCGTAATGTTTCTCGTAGAACCTGTATTGCGAGTAAGTAGATGACTGTGTGATTTAATTTGTGGCTTTTCACGTGATGACTCAATGGTTAAATGTGCCTGGTCTTGCTGCTGCAGTGACTGGGTTAGAATACAAAGAGATCTCCGCCTATCATGTGCAATGTGTATGATGCGTAGTTTATGAATACGCTGTGTGTGTGTGTTTGAAAACCCTTAAGCAAGCGCAAAAGAGTAAGTCACTTGTAACATTTTTTTTCAACCTTTACATGATATTGTGGAGAAAGAATGATAATAAAGTGGTTATGACGGTTTGAATTAAATGCTGAATAATATCCATCTAACCGTGCATTCTGGTGTGGAATATAAATTACTAAATGATGAGAAAAATATCAATTACGTGTAGGTATATGTGTGTGTGTTTGTGTGTGTGTGTGTGTGTGTGTGTGTGTGTGTGTGTGTGTGTGTGTGTGTGTGTGTGTGTGTATGATGTTAAAATGAAACTAGTCATAAAAAATATTGAAAACCATAATAACAAAATAAGTAGTAACAGTGTTGTTTGTTTGTATATGTGTTTGTGTGTGTGTATCTCTCTCTCTCTCTCTCTCTCTCTCTCTCTCTCTCTCTCTCTCTCTCTCTCTCTCTCTCTCTCTCTCTCTCTCTCTCTCTCTCTCTATCCTCTTTGTATGTGTGTGTGTCTAAATTTAAAATAAAACTTGCTTTAAAAAAAGTAAAAAGAATTACAGAATAAGCAAACAACTTGTAATGAAGAAAATGCCTGGTCTCAAATGAATAAATGATCAATGGATATTTTTACTTGTACAATTTTGAAAAGGAAACTTTTGAATTGAATACAAAAAAAATGATGGAATAATTTTGAAATGGAAAAAAAATTGAATTAATTGCAATAAATATCCATAAATCGGAAGCACGATTAACAAATGAACAAACAAACAAACAAACAAATGAACAAATTAATGAATGAACAAACGTATGAACATATGGGAAACGAACGAACGAACGTAGAAACCAATGAACGAATGAACACCGGACACGCACGAATGCCTGAGGCGGATCAGCGTTTGTAGTCATTCACCTTCATCATTTACATCATCATCTTCATTATCTTCATCAGCATCTACATCTTCTTCTTCGTCATTCTCATAATCTACATTATTTTTTCTCATCATTTTTATAATCTTTACCATCTTCATCATCTTCACCATCAGCATCATTGTCTGCTGCACTTCCTCCATCATCGCTCCCATCTGCGTACGTTCATACTTTCAATGTCATTATAATCATTGTTATTTGCGTCATCTGTATCTGTCTTCATCATCTTCAGTATCTAGATCACCATCCACATCGCCATGCCCCCCATCATCGTCAACTCCATCATCACCACCTTTCCTGCATGCCAGCATTAATCTTTCCAGCAATAAACAACTTCGATCACGTGTTGTCGAAACTTTTCCACGAGCTTATCGCATCACGAATAATGACGTCACTGACGTCAGGCTTAATCCAATTAAAATTGGATTTGCCAAAAAACAAGGTTGAAATAAGTTTAGAAATCTTTATTTATGCTCGAAAGAATAGTTTTTGTTTTTGAAATTATTTTATTCCTCAGAGAACTCCTTTTTGTGACACAACTTTAAGGTGAAAAAATTTGTTGTGAGCTTTTGGTTTCTTGATGGCAATTTTTGAAATAATAATAAACCTGAGCTCAAGACTTAGTTTAGTTGTGCGTTAGTTTGTACGTTTAATTATGTAGATATAAATGGGTTTGTGTTCTTGTGCAAAACCAGATTTGTCTATTTTACTGCAATTGCTTTAATTTTCAAAATTTGAAATAATTCTCAAGATTTGGTATATTTATCCATCCATCCATCCATCCATCCATCCATCCATCCATCCATCCATCCATCCATCCGTCCATCCATCCATCAATTACATTACTCACCTTACCGAGTCGGAGTTACGTATTATTGGTACGTTAACAATTGACCAAACAATCCAACTCTACAATGGCAAACATGAATCATGCAGCCATAAATCACAAAGGGAATGAAAACATGAAAAAAAGTACCCCAGTTAAAGATTCCAGTAAAGTGATTTTGACAGAAAATACTCGAGCATCATGAGCGCTTAAACTGCGTGCGTAAGGAGCAATAACAATTTGGTGCTTCTTATCGAATGGGCGCATGCAGATGGCCCTACGTACTGCAATGGTACTTCTTGTTCTAACTCAATGAGGCGAGTTTGCATTTGTTCAAGTGAGTGATAAATGAATGAGTGGGTGGATGGATGGGTGGGTGGATGGATGGATGGATGGATGGATGGATGGACGGACGGACGGACGGACCGACGGATGGATGGATGGACGGATGGATGGATAGATGAATGGATAGTTAGATGAATGGATGAGTATCTGAATATCTGGATAGATAGACAGATGGCCAGAAAGGCAGACAAATGAATGAACAGATGGAAAGAGAAAATAAAATTTTCTATGATTTAACTCCCATGAATGCATTAATTTTACTTTTCCGCTAAAAATAATGTTTTATTGAAACACAAAATTCCGTTAAAATATTCATGGACTGTCTTTATGAAGTTAAGTTAATTTGGTAGCGCTTCTAAAAATGGCTCGAATCTGCAAATTTTAAATAAACGCTTTAAAATATTTCAAACAGTCTGCGTCTAATTTTATTATCATCAATTCGATCATGAGTTTATCACCAAAAAAAATATGTGAAATAAAATGAAAACATTTATTTGAAAAAAAAATTTTAGGTTGACGTTATTGCAAGAAAAGTTTTGATAAAATGACAACCTGAAAGGTACAAAAATTTTGACAAACGAAAAAAATTAAATTAAATTTTGAATTTATTTGATGAATTTTTTTAACTTTGTAAGAAAAATTGTTTATGGTATGAGTAAGTAAACATGAATTCAAACTAATAACTATATAATTTTATTAGTTTAAGGATATATTTAATTATTCGTTCATTCATTTTAATATGAGTTTTACTTTACTGTGAAAATATATCCACGAAATTAGTGATGGATTTACATGGGTTCGTCCAGGATGGCCAGGATGGACCATGGCCATATTTACGTTAAATTTAGTCGGTATATTATAATAAATTTTGAATATTTAATATTTAACTTTCTGGTGATACTTTTATCGTATGCATGATATTTTTAAAATTAATGAAAGACTTGACAAAATGACAAAATACAGCTCTGCAAGAAAGAAAAATGACAGATTTTTCATAAAAAATAGCCCTCACATCATAGTTTTCACACACCTTGGTCAAAATTAAAACCTGGATTTGTCTCCATCACTTGCTAGTAGTCTAAATTAATTATCAACAACTAAATCTGAAATGCGTTTCCATTTTATCATTTTTTTTTAGCTAGAAAAATTTGGAAAAAATTGAATTTATATTTGAAAAGATCAAGTAATTTTTAGAGATGAGTTTTCTTTTGAAATTTTAATGTTTATAAAATTGAAATTAATTTTAATAAATGCGCGTCTGTGGTTATTAACATCAAAAATTCATCAAGCAGATTGTATCGCCAAAATGATTCTATTTGTCTTTTTTGTAATAGATTTCTTTAGAATTGAAAAGCGATTCGTTTAAATTCAGAGATAATTTAAGATTTGATTACAAATCGAAACAAAATTATTTTATTTCACATGGTCTTGATATTTATTTTTTTTTTATAAAGTAACATTTTGATCAAATTTCGGTAATTTAAAGCACCACTTTTGAAGTTTTGTACTGCGTCAACTGAATTGATTTGCAATGAATAAAATAAAAACCAACAAATGAAAATTACTTCTCGATGATTCTTACAAAAATCAGAAATCCATGAAAATATTTAGCGAATAAAGTTAAGTGATATTTAAGTGTTGTAGCATGTATACATCAATAAATTACTAACATACTAACCAAGTCATAAAATACCTGCTAAAATATTTAGCATGTTTGGCAGGCAAATATGCAAACACATAAAAACATCATTACCTTCAACCCAAACACTTCCATATCACGTGGGATGGCTTGCCTATGACGAGCCAGATTCTGTGGCCGAGTTCCTCCTACTAAGTGATATGTAATCAACTGCTGGTAAGTTCACTCAATTTGTACGCTTAATGTATGCACACCGTCATATTTGGTTTTATTCTAAACATTTGAATAATTACAAAGTAGGAATAAAACTGTCAAAGAAACTTTGTTAAAAGTTCATGGTCCAATTTTTCAAAAATTTATTTGCAACATTCAAATGACATTTTTGATTCGCTTTCAAATCAATCATAAAACAGCACAACAAATAATTAATTCTGTAGTGACTGTGAAAATGGGTGGACAGAGTGTAAATATAAATGAAAAACATCACAAAATACAAGAAACTAATCATGACGATGAAGGATGATACATCGCGCAGACACACATGATATAAGCTAAACACATGGAGAATATAAACAGAATATAAACGAAGCATCATCCCATTTCATCAGAGATTATTGCTCTATATATCTACATTAAGTTGCTCACTGCCCTATGTTTAACGTTCATTGCATGCATTGTGGCCCGTGTCAATTACGCGTAGGTGTGTTTTCCATCGAATGAGATTTAATAGCAGAGTTCCATATAATCACTTTCTGATTTTTGCAGAAGCACGTTGTTCACAAAATTAAATTAAAATTTGAGAGCAACTTGTATGAAAAAGTTTTTTTATTGGGACCAGACGCGTTGGCCATTAAAAATAAACAAAAACAGCCAAAACATGAAATAAAATAAAATCTATTTCGCACTTCTGACACTTCTGAAACAATTGATGAAACCTGCAAATGACAACCGCAGCTAAATCAGAAGCAAAAGTAATTCTTCTCAAATTCCTGAGTTGAAATTTATTGTAGGATGGTGCTCGTTTATTTCGTTTAAAGGATAAATCTAATTCAGGCTGCTGGGTTCTGACGTTCGAGTTGGCAACTACGCTGGCTAATTTATTGGCATTTCATTGAGGCAATTAAAATACTGCGGCGAGGTTTTTATTTATTTGGAAAATTTTATTAAAATAATTTATTTTTATTTTTCTTTTTTAGTTTTGTCATTTATATTTCGATATTTTCATCAGCGTTACTTGATTAACATGATTAATTTTTACGACAGTAACACTGAGGACGTCAAACTATTTTGTTCTTATTTTTTAATTATAAAAAGTTTGGATGAATAATTCACGTAGCGTATTTGGCAGTGGAGGCAAGTTTGGCATATAAATAGGTAACAATAAGATTTGATGAAGAAGAGTCTCTCTATGTGTGTGTGTGTGTGTGTGTGTGTGTGTGTGTGTGTGTGTGTGTGTGTACATTGGTGTGTGTTTGTGTGTGTGTTTGTTTGTGTGTTTGTCTGTGTGTGGGCGTGTGTGTTTGCATGTGTGTCTGTCAGTCTCTGTGTGTCTACCCATGTAAACAAATGCACACAGTGTAAGTAATATGGTATGATCAATTGCGAATATGCGTATTTCGTTTTTAAGGACTTGATTGTTTTAACCGATTTAGATTAGATAAACCGTTAATAAATTTCAATCTGACAAGAGTCATGAATAATAATTATGTTTCAAATTTTATTATTATTATTATTATTATTATTATTAGAGTTAAAAATTGTTTAAATGTTGATGAAAGTTGGAAAAATCGACAACAAATAAAACCTTCGTTTCTGCTTCGAAAAATATTTATTTGTCTGCAGGAATTGCGGTACTTTTGTGTAAGATTTCCAAACCTCCGCTGTTGTGTATGCCTGTTTGAACGAATGTCTGCGTGCGTGTACGTGTAAAAGTTTGTATATGCGTGTGTGTCGTTGTCACTCCTTGTTCTAAAATATTTTTGATGAACATCTTCTTCAACTTATGTGCTCTTATCCTCCAAATTTCTTCAGATAATTGGGCCTCTGACGGTAAAAAATATTTCCCAGGTTGTCTGTGTTACTATTCCTCATAAAAATTTATCTTTACAGGTCGGAGGCACAAAATGTTTTCCAGTCCATTGGGAGATTTTTCAAGAAACATCAGCTTAATTTCTGCTTGTTCTGACATTCATCATCTTGCAAATCTACCCGTGCCTATAGATCTAACATTCAAGCTGGCAATCTCCAATGACATGCAGTTGATTTATGGCTTTTTTTTTCACCGTATACAAAAAAAAATTTGCATTGATAAATTTTGCTGTAGAAATTTGTTTTTTGTTATGATAGATTCGTATCAGCGTATAATATGACTAGCTTTATCTCGATTTCTTGAATCTTCAACAGAGGAAATATTCGAGCTAACACTTTTAAATTATGAAATTTTTACTGATCCAACAGGTCAATTTCATTTGTAAAATGCTTTCTCTGAAGAACTTTCAAACTTCATGTTTCTGGATTGATTTAATTACTTGTTATGGAAAATTCTTTTGAAATATTAATTATATTTTTGAAGAAATAAAAATTATATCTGTAGTTTTTATATTAAAAAAGTTGACACGACTTTGACAGATGTGTAGACAGAATGAGTCATTTAAATGTCGTATCTGAAACAAAATGAAAAATTTCGTCCCCTGAGGGTATTTGCATTGCAGTGGATGAATATTATTGCGAATTAAAATTGTTGAGTTGTTGTTGGTCACCACTATCCATCATACTCTGAAATTATTTGGCGTTTAGCTTCCATGCATAGTTGAAGGTTTTTGTTTATCACAAATTCGTTTTAAGTATATTTGTGCAGTTATGTTTTTCGAAATGTGTGTGTGTGTATGTGTGTGTGTGTGTGTGTGTGTGTGTTTGTGTTTGTGTTTGTGTGTGTGTGTGTGTGTGTGTGTGTGTGTGTGTGGAAACGTTCTAGTATTGCTTATACATCTATTTATATCCCCCCCTAATTGACGTATATTGCAAAAAAGAATCGTATAAATTAGATTAGCAGCATGATTTAACGAATTGGCAGCTGCTTCTTTGTAAATAATCCACCACATCTTCCGAGCCTTCAATGAAATACTAATCTAATTAAGTTAATACTATTGATTTTCTTCCCGTTATTCCTTTGTTTGGCAGTTGCTCCGTGTCGACGATTGCGTGATGAATCAGTTTTTGTTGCAGTGTTCGATTTTATGCCTTGAATTCAAAAATTGTTGGTCTATACTCGCAGTTGAGAAATTGTTTTTGCGATTTTTTAAACATCACAATTTCTTAGCAGCGGTCTTATTTGGTAAACTATTACAACCTACTACTTTCTGCTACTACTAATGCTATTTCTGCTGCTGCTACTACTACTACTACTACTACTACTACTACTACTACTACTACCACTACTACTACTACTACTGCTACTAATACAACAACAACAACTACTATTACTACTACTGCTACTACTACTACTACTACTACTACTACTACTACTACTATTACTACTACTACTACTACTACTACTACTACTACTACTACTACTACTACTATTGCCACTGCTACTACAAAAATATTTTGTTCTTTTGGGGGTCTAATAAATCGTATTGTATTCTATTGTATTGCATTGTAAATTTTGAATGATTTTCCAAAAAACCAAATAAAATTAATTTACTTATATTATGACAGAGATGTTTTATATACAAATAATTAATAATATTAGTTAGGAAAAAATTGCCCATATTAAACTGTACTTCTATCTGTTCTTATCTTCACGCTTGCTTGGATCAAATGAACGTCAGCCAGTCGAGGATGAAAATGAAATTAATAATCATAGAAGGAATAATATACTGTTATTTTTAACAATACTTGCTCCTACTACTACATGCATACATACATACATACATTTTTCCAAATATTCCTTCCGATCAACCGAGCGCAATTTATTTTTTATCCCGACCACAAAGTTGGTGACGGGTTCCCGCAACTTTGCAGTTCTTGGTCCGGTTGTTTGGAATGGTTTACCTCCTTACTTAGGTGACCCTAACCTATCATATTTACAATTTCGAAGTCAACTTAAAACTTATTTATTTGCACAATGAATGTCCGTCTTATTTGTCTATGATTTAGTAGCGCTTTTGACATTCAACAATAAAAAAGCGCTGTAAATAAATTTCCGTAATAATAATACATATATACATACATACATACATACATACATACATACATACATACATACATACATACATACATACATACATACATACATACATACATACATACATACATACATACATACATACATACATACATACATACATACATACATATATACGAA
>NW_008704502.1:2026091-2028121 GCF_000326865.2 Helobdella robusta
ACACACACACACACACACACACACACACACACACACACACACACACACACACACACACACACACACACACACACACACACACACACACACACTCACACACACACTCACACACACACACACATCAACTTCTTTCAATTTTTTATATATTCATAAGATCATCATACACAGAAATGACGAATATAGAATATACACTGCTAAACAAAACACAGAAATGAATAGAAGAGAACATTTAGCAGATGCCGAGAGCTGGAAAGCAAAAGCATAACAAAATTTGCCTGGTGCGTGAGTGTGGTGGAAAATATGTCTTACCCCATGCCTACCTCCTTCATATATCTACATTTATTTTCACCAAAGGAGCAGTACAATACAGCATGGTGATGGAGAAATTATATTAGGAGTTTTTCAGATGTAAAACGTTCATCTACTCCATTCTATCATGCGAATGACTGTATAATACTCGTTCGATTGCTTCTTTGAGTGGAGGGAGGTGAGTGAATGAATGGATGGATGAACAAATGAATTAGTGAATTAATGGAGTAATTGATTAGAAAATAAATTAATGATTGGATAAAAAGAAAGGTAAAACAAAGAAATGAATGGGCGAATGTTGTGAAAAAATTTCCGGAAAAAAGAACAATGAAACAATAACAAACGTTTCATGAATCTATAAAAAAAAAAGTTATCAGAAAAGCCTTAGAAAGATGTGTAAAAATTATTTTGGATACTTAATACAAAGGGCGTACCATAAAACTTTGCACCTGAAAATATCTGTGAAAGTAAAATATAGTCAAAAATGAAATAGAAATTCTAAAAAATTGTTATAAAAATTAACGGTAGCAGTATGAAAACTTGTTAAAAAAAGCAACGTCAGCCATAACATTCAAAATAAATAATTAATATTTTCATCAATCTGAAAAGGAATACTTAAAATACAGGCGAAAGATTCATGACTATAAAATTCATGATGGTAGATTTAAAAAAAAGGTACCCACAAAAGAATTTTAATAAATGTAAAATAAAAATTGAAAAAAAAATATAATTCTGAAGGTGTTTTGAAAGTTGAAAAACAATTTCACCATGAAAAAAGAATATTTTGTTGTATGAGAAGTTGGAAGTAAAAAAAATTCTCATTTGCATTAACACCACCAAATGCCTAGTGTTAACTTACTTATAGAACGCTTTATTTAAGTGTGTATTTTTGTAACATTACATAATCAATCATTTCCACAAAGTTATCAGAATTCATATGGAAAAGTTAAAAAAAAACGAAAAAAGCTTTTTTAATGTGTAATAGTAAATAATAAAATTATTTTAAAAAATGATTCGGATTTACTTTTTAACATAAAATTCACCTTTGGTTATAATAATTTACTTAGTTTAAAATTTGGTTGACGAATTCGATCAAAACTTTGGTTAAATAAAAATGGTTATGATATATATATATATATATTAAAAATATATATATATATAACATATTAAAAATAAAATGTAATAGTAACAATAATAATAATAATATATAACAATAATATTGATAATAATAATAATAAAAAGATAAGAATAACTTTTTACAAAACCCAACGTAAGCAAAGTATGGAACTTTGAAGATTTTAATCGGCGAACGTTCAAAGAGAGGACAGACCTGTATGCCAAAGATGTATAAATAAAATAACAATTAAAGTACCTGAGAGGACTTGAGTTTGCGGTGATTAAATGGATGGATGGATGGATGGATGGATGGATGGATGGATGGATGGATGGATGGATGGATGGATGGATGGATGGATGGATGGATGGATGGATGGATGGATGGATGGATGGATGGATGGATGGATGGATGGATGGATGGATGGATGGATGGATGGATGGATGGATGGATGGATGGATGGATGGATGGATGGATGGATGGATGGATGGATGGATGGATGGATGGATGGATGGATGGATGGATGGATGGATGGATGGATGGATGGATGGATGGATGGATGGATGGATGGATGGATGGATGGATGGATGGATGGATGGATGGATGG
>NW_008704502.1:2028171-2039148 GCF_000326865.2 Helobdella robusta
TCTATGGAAAAGTTAAAAAAAAACGAAAAAAGCTTTTTTAATGTGTAATAGTAAATAATAAAATTATTTTAAAAAATGATTCGGATTTACTTTTTAACATAAAATTCACCTTTGGTTATAATAATTTACTTAGTTTAAAATTTGGTTGACGAATTCGATCAAAACTTTGGTTAAATAAAAATGGTTATGATATATATATATATATATTAAAAATATATATATATATAACATATTAAAAATAAAATGTAATAGTAACAATAATAATAATAATATATAACAATAATATTGATAATAATAATAATAAAAAGATAAGAATAACT
Organism: Helobdella robusta; assembly: GCF_000326865.2. Lineage (NCBI taxonomy): Eukaryota > Metazoa > Annelida > Clitellata > Rhynchobdellida > Glossiphoniidae > Helobdella > Helobdella robusta. The sequence goes on from NW_008704502.1 coordinate 2,028,492, forward strand.
TTTTACAAAACCCAACGTAAGCAAAGTATGGAACTTTGAAGATTTTAATCGGCGAACGTTCAAAGAGAGGACAGACCTGTATGCCAAAGATGTATAAATAAAATAACAATTAAAGTACCTGAGAGGACTTGAGTTTGCGGTGATTAAATGGATGGATGGATGGATGGATGGATGGATGGGTGAATGGATGGGTGAATGGATGGGTGAATGGATGGGTGAATGGATGGGTGAATGGATGGGTGAAGGGATGGGTGAATGAGCGAACGGATGGGTTGATGGATGGGTGGATGAATGAATGAATGTATGGATTGATAGATGGATGGGTGGGTGGATGGAAACTCCAAACCGATAATTTTGTTTCAATTTTAAAATTTTTTCCATAATTTTAATTTTGCATGTTAAATTTTCGTTCCAAAACAGTTGTACCAATTTTTTTTGCTATTGCTTTTCATTTTTTGGTTGGTATTTTTAATTTTTTGAATTAAATTGCAGAATTATTACCTCATTATTAATTAATTATTTATTTAATTTTATTATACAGCAAGATATCTCAACTTGCGAAACATTCAGTGATTGCATCATTGAGGATTGCCTTCCTCACGTACCTCACATAAATGACAATTAACTCTTGCATGCATGTACATTCTCAATTGCATACGGATCAAAATGAAAACCTTTTTTGCTAAATTTTTTAACTCCATTTTCAAACTAATTAGAATAAAATTGGAAAAAAAGTCCGAAATTTCACTATGATTGAATGGATGAAAATGAACTATTTCTTCATTAATAGCCAACAAAAAAACTTAAACAAACACGGCAAACACATCGACAAGAATGAGTTCGGTCCGAACAACAACACCATCATCAACGAAAACAACAAGAGCAGCATCAGTAGCAACATCAAGAAAACCGCCAACAACATCAGCAACGACATCATCAACAATGACATAAATGGAAGCACTCTGGTTTACGAATTTCTTCACCAGCCTACAAATCATTACAGCTCCGTTACCTACGCCAGCAACTTTCAATACATTAACAACAACACGTTCTACGACATTAACTTGAATCTACTTGACAACATCCACAACAACAACATCAGCAACAACATCAACAACAACATCAACGCCACAGATGACGGCAACTATGATACGTCAGCAGCACTTGTTGCAAACATCATAATCTGCTTCATTCTGGCTGTCGTAATACTGGTCACGATTATCGGTTCGCCAATGACATCTTTTTATTATTATAACCAATAAATAATAAGCCTACAAATAACATTGCATCGTCATCAAAATTATCTTTATTATCATCAAAGTGTCGCGAATATGGTTTTCATTATCATTCTAGTCATCGTCAGCGTCGGGCTGCTGTAGCGGTTAAACGCCTGCTCCTGTCATCGCGGTGTCCGAGATCAAATGCAGAGAGATTCTCGCTTACCGCATTGTAATTGCGAGACTTGTGAACTCACGCATATTTACGTACACCACCTGTCTGCTATTAGAACTTCTGATAAAAAAATTTTGTTACATTACAAATTATTATTTCGTATTATATTGCATTGTATTATTATTGTATTGTATTGTATAAAATCTGTATTGTGTTATTAATAATGAATATTTTTATAAATGATTACATTACAAATTATTATTTGTAATGTAGCAAAACTCATTACAAATATTCCACAACAGGCAATTCGCTGGTCATAGCAGCAATCGCGCTGGAACGCTACCTTCAAAATGTAGCCAACTACCTGATAGCTTCATTGGCCGTTACCGACCTTCTAGTAGCCGTCTTGGTGATGCCACTGGCTGCCAAGAAACAAGTAGTGGCTTTGCGCTGTTGTGTGTTTATTTCTTTATTTATTTTTTTTTATTTATATTCTATTTATTATTTATTTATTTATTTATTATTTTTTAATCATTTATTATGTTTTGTAGTGGCTTGATGAGGTTCGCTGGTTGTTTGGTGATGTTGGGTGTCGTGAAGCTAGAATACGAATTTAGTTTATGATTCAAACATGATTTTAATTGAAATTTTTTTAAATGTGTGAAAAAGAAAAAACTATCTTTTATTATTATTAAAAACTAACTTAAAAAGCAAACAATTTATGTTGTAACCGAAATTGGACAATGTTAAAACACTCCACGAAACATTATTGAGATTGACAAAAAAAATGATTAAATGACTATTCCAAAACCACCAGAACCACACCAGCCACCACACACAACTTCGTCGTTCGCTTAGATAACAGGCGTGTGGCTGCTGGGTCGAGCGGCATGTGACGCTTGGACGTCGATGGACGTCTTGTGCTGCACTGCCTCCATCCTACACCTTGTGGCAATCGCACTGGACAGGTACTGGGCTGTCACCAAAGTCAACTATGTACACCATCGGCCCCTCAAAACCATCGTCGTCATGATCATCCTTAGTTGGGGGATCTCCGCCATTATCTGCTTGCCTCCACTAATGGGATGGAGGCAGAATGGTGGTGGTGTTGTTATTGGTGGTGGTGGTATTGGTGGGAGTGTCGGTAGCGGTGGTTCACAGGATGACGACGCTGATAGGTGTGTCACTTTTGTTAATTGCCTTGAAAATTTGGATAAAAATTGTGACCCTGCTTGTGAATTTGATCACTTGAAGTCATCTGATGACGTCGAAAACTCAAGCAAAAGTGATGCGAGTTTGTTGGAGGAAGGTGAGATAACGATGATGAACAATGACTCGTTCACGTGCCAGTTATTCGCTAAAAACGTTGGTGACTTTTACGAGAGCAATTACAAGTTTGAAAACAGGAGCGACGTGAATATCTTCAATGGCGACATCCTTTACGCTGTTGTAACTGATGGGCGTGCAATGAGAAACGTGAATTATTTTCAAAATGAGAACAAACCTGGTGTTGAAAATGTACGAAATGAAAGAAGAAACGTTAATGAACTCATCAACAGCATAGGTTTTTACAAATTACGTCTTCACGTTGGTAGTAACCGAGATCATCACAGTGCAAATAACTGGATGCGCTGCCGAACTGGAGCGCAGAGTAACACGTTTAAAAGTGTAAATGTATTTGCATGTACATTCTTGAATGAGAACAAATGGGACGAAAAAGTTTTAAAAATCATAGAAAATCAAAAATTTAGTAATAAAAAATATAAAAATATGAAAAAAGACCCAACTGAGAATTCTACCAGCAACAACACAAACAACAGCAACAATACAAACAACAGCAACAACACAAACAACAGCAACAACGACAGACAACACCAGTTCAGCCTCTCCAAGCATACAAACAATAGACACTTGACAAAAAAACAGCCACTTAAAAAACAGCCACTTATTCAATTTCGGCGGCTTTTAAAACGTCAAACAGCACAGCAAAATATAACTCGACGAGGCCAAAAGAATAAAAGTGTTCAACAACTACACAAACAAGCAGAAAACCAAACTACTACAACCCTACTGCACCATCACCAACAAAAATTTGAAATTGATTATTTTGTATTGTCCTGCATTTCACAACAACACAAAAAAGAAGGATGCCAACAGCATCTGGAAGAGCACCAACGACATCAAAAACAACAAGACAGTAAGCAGAACAACTGCAAAACTTTTACTTTAATTTGTAAAACTGTAGAAACCCGCCCAGATATTTTCAACAGAATAAATTTTAACTCCAGTATGAACTTTAGTAACTTTAATAATGACCTTAACGTCATTAACAAAGTTGACCAGCGAAACGACAACTGCACAGTTGAGATTGATTGCATCTTCGACGATATTCTTTTGAATAAAACTCTGAAAAACAATTCAACACAGCAGTCCAACCTCGAACCTCTCTTACTTCATCGCATAGGAAAAATAACCAATTGCTCCGACAACACCAAAATCAAAAGTTCTCTCATTTTAAACTGTTCATCAAGTAACAAAGACATCAAAATGAGAGATTTTTTTAATGAAGATGATGACGACATCAGTGTGAACTCAACAACTTTTAAAAATTTCAATCCGAAAAATAACCATCAGCACCACCAAATGACTAGCTACGCTACCAAAAACCGCACCAGCGACCACAACGTAGATCAGACCCCCTTCTTAAACTGCATGATCAGCCAGGATCCAGTCTATACCATCTACTCCACTGTCGGAGCCTTCTACCTGCCACTCGTCGTCATCATCATCATCTACATCAGCGTCTACAGAGCGGCCAAGCGGAGAATCAGGAAGAACATTTTGAAGTGCAGACCACTGGTGACGCAATCTGTGGTGACCACAACCATCATGACCACAACGCTGGTCGACACCGTCAACAATGTAAACAAACACAACTCCAGAAACAGTTTAAAAATTAACGTTAACAACAACCACAACAACACCACAACGACAACGTTAAACACTCCTGCAACCACTGTCGCTACAACTCACAACAACAATTCATTTGCTGCTACCACAACTACCACTCATAACAATTGCGTTGATATCGGTGCAATTTCAAAGAAAGATTTCAAACATGAAAGTGATGAGAGTGTTATGGTTGAAAGCGTTGATGACAAGATGAAAAAGTGTGTGAAGGATCCAATCAGGCTTAACTGCCCCTCTCCTCAACTTCAACAAATCCACGATGAAGTTTTTAGTGTACTCTCTAGTACTCCATCCCCAACAAACGCTACAGTTATTAATTCAAATGTGGCTGATGAGGTCGTTGGCAGAAGTTCTGCAGCCGAGAATGTCATTGACAATTTTGAAATCAAAAACTGCGTAGAACTTGCTGCTTATGAACCTTTAAAATGTCTTAATAGCAGGAGCATCGTCAGAACAATAAGAGACTCTGCCGATCACACAAAAGATACATCATGTTACAACAACACTAACAACAGCAGCAACAACAACAACAGCAGCAACAACACCATGCACGTAGTAAACAATGTTTCACATGTTAAAAATAATAGGCTGCATGGACACTCAACTTTGCAAATTGATCCTCAATCAGCAAGCCAATTAGCGGACGGACGCCAAACGACCAGCAAACGCAACATCGGCACGTCACAGGCAGCGAAGAAACTTCACAGAAAGATGTTTAAATCGCATTGTTCCTTGCAAATTACGACCGACAACTCGTCGCCAGAATTGCTTCAATTTACACATGCATTGAAATCGAGGAGTGAAAATGATGGTCTGAAGAGTTTTCCTGATATGCGCGCTACGGATGACGTCAGCGACGCCAAAAATGTTATCAAAAATTTTGTTGACTACAAAAACAGCGCCACCAACAACAACAACAACAACAACAATGTTGATTACAATTTTTGCAACTGCAATATCCACAAATGTTTCAAGAATATAGCCACAAACTCAACCAAAAGTGACAACGTCAAAAATAAAAAAAACGAGTATGCCATCAACAACAACAACATTTACAACAATAACAACATTAACAGCAGCTGCAACCCTTACAACAACAACTACTACATCAACAACTCTAGCAACGAACTCAGCAGCCGTCTTCCAATCGAGACGAAAGACGATGCCACAATCACGTTGTACGGCGACCAACTTCTTGACGTCCTGTGCAGAGATGCGAAAAATATGGAAGACCATGTCGATGTAAGGTCACGTGATGTGCTGCCTGGTCATGATTATGATTGTGGTGTCAGTTATGATTATGATTAAAGTTTTGACAGTGAGGATGTTGAGAATGATGATGAAGACGACGACGACGACGAAGTGATGGGAACATTAACGGAAAATATCCGCAAATACTGAAAAAACATCATCGTAAAATGGTGCTACTTTTAGGTAAAAATAAAAGAAAAATTCTCATAGTGCAGAGTTTTAAAAAATACTCACGCCATTGTTAAACAGAAATTTTGAAAAATATCATAAAAGGTTTAAACGAAACTCGTTAAGTTTTACATTTCAAACTTACTATTTTTTGGCATCAGCGTCTTGATAGTTATAGAAAGTGTCAATTTTGTTGTGTTACATCCATTGTGGCACAACAGTTGGTTGCAAGTACTGAAACGATACATAATCAGCTCTGTTTTTTTCTGCTCATAATTGCATAGCAATTAACTCGCCAAAAAAACAAATTTAAAACAAAATTTAGACTTTTATCGCATGTTGGAAATTTTAAAATAAAATGTTATTGGATGGTAGAGAAGCAGATTGGCATTCACAGGTGTCCCAAAAGCAGCCTGAGAGGCAACTGGACATTTTTTTGCTGCAGATATTTGCATGCATCAAGCAGCATAACGGAGCACATGAATGATGAAAAGCCATCACGTACGTGTAAACACCGACATCATAATGCTATAAACCGCATAAAACTTTAAATGCAAATTGAATCACTAGCCTTAATTGCTTTTTTTGAAATGCACTTTAAAAAAAATTTCGAAATTCGCTAAAATAGAAAAAAATTAAATTACTTTCGCTAACTAGGATTTCGTATTTGGGCTTAGTTTCAAAACTGCAACTGTTTATAATGTTTTTAAATTCTGCCTCAACTTCAATCAAACATTTCAACAGGTCTTCAAACGTTTTGCAAATTAAATTTCGCTTCTCCACGCCAACATTTTTGAACGTTCCAATGACACAAATATTTTTCTTGACGCATTGACATACACTTCAGCACTTTTTTAACTTCATGTCTGGACACTGAATCAGTTTGAAACGTTTTGAATTGTTAATATTTAAAGTAATGTTTTGGATATAATAACAATGTGCAATCATAAACTGATGAGTAACTACAGACAAAAACTATTTCAACTATTTTGCCACACATTTGACCTATGGAAAGACATACGCGTAATTTTAATAATTTACAAATTAACAAATAATTTTTTAAATTTACAAAACTAAAAAATTGAAGGAAGAAAATTCGTCAGAGTCTTTGGCAAGTGCAACGTCAACATTATCTCCAACGTCAGCGTCATCGTCGCTAACATCAATAACGTCAACAGCAACCGCATCGAAAACGGCAGCGGGAATTAGCTTTGTTGTAGTACCGGACGAAAGTGAATTGTCCCAAAATGCTTCTAAAACTTCTAAATCAAGCCCACTTACATCAGCCACACTTACGCCAGCCACAACAACCACACAAGCCACAACAGCCGCCACAGCAGCCATAACATCCATCACACCAAAACCATCATCAAAATCATCAACCTGCAAACCACCAACCACAAATCCAACAGTAACAACGTCACAAAAAACAGCAGCGCTGACATCAACTTCGGAGCGAGCAGAAATTTTTTCATCTTGTCCTTTAACTAGGACTTCACGAAAATTTTCAATGTCGATGCTGATGACGTCATCAATAAAAACGTCATCAAATGCAACTTCACACAACCTATCGTTCCCAACAATTACAACAACTCGGCCTAATTCGTCGATTACAATGAATAACTCATCAACAGAGAACGAAAGCCCATTGCTTCGATTATCTTCTTCTACCACCACAAAACTTCCTAACGAACGCAGAAGATTGTCCCAGCAGATTATAGAGCACATCCACCAACATCTTCAGTTGCAGCACCAATCGCAGCAACAACACAAATACTGTTCACCACATCAATTTCCAATTTCTTTGATTCAGCAGCTGCCTCAGCAACCGCATCAGCAACCAAATCGTTCGACCACAAAAAACGTGCACCTGAGACTCATGACCAACCTGCTTCTGCCTCTTCCTTCTCCGGAAAGTAATCATCATCACCACCATCATCGACATCATCGTCGTCGTCGTTCAAAATGTCTTCAAAATGTCAAAGGACAACAACAACAATCACCACACCAACAACAACAACAGTCACAACACCAACAACAGCAACAACAACCACAACACCAGTCAGACATCGGGCAAGAGGACATGAAGAAACCTTGCAGACAACAATTATTCGCGCCAGTAACTCAGACGCGACATTATTCATCGCCCGTCATAATCAACTCTCTCATTCAACACAACAACTGCAACATTGTTGACAACAATTCTTGCAACTTCAACAACATTAACAGTTTTTTATATTACCTACACGGTAACAAACCCTACAATAATGATTATACCGACAAAAATTTTGATACTTTCAGCATAAGAAGTGCAAATAGTAGCTACAGTAGCAGCAGTAGCAGCAGTAGTAGCAGCAGGAAGAGTTGCAGCAGCAGTTGTAGTAGTGGTGAAAGTAGTAAAAAAAGCGTTGAGTGCGTACATAACAATGATCACAGATATTTTAAAAACATCTCAAATAAGAAAGAGCGAGCAAAGAAAAAATCGAAAAAATATGATAAGAATGTGAAAGTTGAAATGATGAAAAACCGGCATTCAAGTTTTCAAAACATTCTGTCCGTTTTGAAAGTAAAAAAATTATCACTGCCAACAACTTCCGCAACAAAAATAACTTCAACAATGTCGTCGCAACAAATTTTTCACAAAAATGTTGAAGAACTTTCGATTCAGAATCAAACAACGAAAAAAAATTCAGTAGAACATGAAGAAGAACAATCCCAGACACGTTCTAGATCTTTCTCTCACGAGATTAAAACTATACCCACTTCATTAAATAAGTCGGAGCGACGCAGAAGCGAGATGGTTATTCCGAAAAACTGCATTCTGAACACCATAAAACACACGTACAGTAATTTCAACGAGAACCTTTTTGACGCATTTTCGCACAATAATTCGAAAAATGATTTTAACATGAAAAGCGAGTTTTACCAAAAGAATAACGTATTAAAGATGTCTTCCAAAACAACAGCTCCTGCATCGGCTTCAACAACTAACAATGCCTTATCCAAGTTCTCCAAAAAGTCTTCATCCACATTTCTGACGAAGCCTCGATCAACCATCCCGATCCTGATCGTGGTGGAGACGGAAGACGCAAACATTCAACGCCAGCATCAGGAACATCAGCAGCCTCAAGGACAACCTGACATCACAGATCGCAAACATCACACGCAGTACGACTGCAATCTCCTCATTCCCATAGAACCCAGAAGCCATTCAACCATCGAACCCTCGTCTGCGGAAACATCTCCAGCAAAAAATCCAACTAATACTCATTTGAAGTTTCCGGACGGCATCAGATCTTCAACTCACTATTTGAACCACCACGAACACGATCCACACAGCTCACTACTTTATCACCACCATCACCACCACCTACAAAAAACGTCATCCATCAAACGTTTGGAACGCCTCCACGCACTATCAACGAGGAAACATCGCCGAGAACAGGCGAGAGAGAGGAAGGCCGCTCGTACGTTGGCCGTCATCACCGGTTCCTTCGTCATCTGCTGGCTGCCCTTTTTTCTACTGGCCCTGATAGAACCTTTCTGTGGAGACGTGTGTCGCGTGCCATACATTCTGGCCAGTTTCATCAACTGGTTAGGGTATTGCAACAGTCTCCTTAATCCGATTATCTACACCGTCTTCAGCGGGGACTTCAGAAGAGCTTTTCGAAAAATTTTGCTTTGCCGAAGATGTTCGCTAGCAGGTTGCTGCAACGAAGGCTACAGTGACAGTGCATTTCCAACTGAGAAGTCGTCATGGTGGATGAGGTTCTCTCCGTTTTCTAGACACAGGTCGAAATACAAGATGGAGAGGCGAAGTGGAAGGAGGAAGCTGCTCTACTCCAAACTGGTTGTGCCTCCGATGGTTTGCTAAGAGCTTGTAATTCACTGCTGGTCATGGTGAAATTTGGAAATTTATTTTTTATCAACTTCAATGCAAGTAGGTTGGTTTTAAAAAATTTGTCTGAAGAATACTTTCTGACTTCCCACAAATATTTGGATAAGAATTTTTGGTTGTAGACAACGAAATGTCTGTAATGAAATTAGTATAATGATAATTTGAAAGAACATTACCTCAAAAATTCTCTCATAAATACTTGTCGTTGTATTTGTTTATCATATAATGAGAAATATTGTTAATTTAAAGTGACTACGCTATATACCTATTACAGTGTAGCATCGCTTAAACATCGTACGGTATAGACGTAGCGTTTGCTTGAATATAAATATCAAAAGAGCATATTTTTAAATGCAAACCATATCATTGCTTTGATGTTGTCATCATTTCATAATTTTTTTTAATTGATTTAAAATAATCACCATACTTTTAATTACAATAATTAATTTTTTCTTTCGCAAAACTGTGTCAAGCTTTTTAACAACGGTTGGTTATCTTTTAATTCTAGATACGGAATTGAGTGTATAACAAATCTTACGCTGCAATTTAATGAGCGTATCTAATCATGTATCAAGATAATTCATTCATTCATTCGTTCGTTTGTCCGTTCGTTCGTTCATTCATTCATTCACTTATATATAATAATACTTGAGTTCCATTATTACCATTCCAATGTTCTACCTTCAAATCATTCCAAAGCAAATTAATAATAATAATTGCAAGTTATATCATTTTTTTTGAACAACTTTTTTTAAACTTTTTAACGATTGAACTTTTTTTACATTATTTTTATGTTAATTATATATTATATAAACATAAATAAATAAATGTATATATATGTATATAATATAATATATACAATATTCTATAAATTCTACCGAATGTTTGGCGTTAATATGTTTGTAGTTCGTTTTTTCGATTTTTCTCACTTAAGTTTTTTGGTGATCGTTTAGTTTATTAAAATTCAAAATAAACTTA
>NW_008704502.1:2039643-2094364 GCF_000326865.2 Helobdella robusta
CTATAAGGCTTACGATGCATAAACAGAGTGGTGCTATCAAATCTCATTTGGACTCAACACACTCAATCACAATTAGCCGTGAAATCCTCGACAGCAACACCAAAGTAATATACCAGAACAGCAACTACACGCATCTTAAAATTGCAGAAGCAGTTCTAATTGACATCAATAAACCAAAAATAAATATACAACAAAAAATGACAACCTCACTTCCAACCCGGCGCTTAACCAACAACGAAAACAAAGAAGTAATAAAAACTAGCATCGTAAATAGTGACAAAGAAGAATATGATGCTATCGATGAAGAAAAGGAGACCAAAGAAGATGACCAGCCAATAAAGAAACCTGACACCTAAGTCGCATCAAAGTTCAATTTTACAACACCAAAGTTAATTTCTACAACGTCAAAGTTCATCTTGACAAAGTCAATATTTCCCTATATATACAGCAAGGAGCACTGACGATGATTCATTCGGAATCGAAATATGACCTTATTTGCAGCATGAATTCGAAAAATAAGTTTATTTTGAATTTTAATAAACTAAACGATCACCAAAAAACTTAAGTGAGAAAAATCGAAAAAACGAACTACAAACATATTAACGCCAAACATTCGGTAGAATTTATAGAATATTGTAAAAATTATGGTCTATTACCAACATTTATATAATATATATATATATATTTATTTATATTTATTTTTATATATAATATGTAAAACATTCTCCATATGTGACGTTACGTCAAAAATATTACACTATATATTTTGTAAGTGTTTAGCCAACTAGCCAACACACACACACAAACACACATACATACAAACACACGCATATATATGTATATGTGCACTAGTTTGCTTTTAACATCATTAACTGCAATGTATTTTGCGTGTCACGTATTACACCTATGAGAACATTAACGACAATAAAACTTTATAAATTTTAATTAGTTAATTAATTAGCTAACTAACTAATTGATAATTATTGTTCCAATTAAAATTCCATTTTTAATTACTAATAACTTCAATAATTAAATTATCATCGAAGCTAATAATTTTTCTACTCAGTATGCTGTTGTTGAGTTTATTGTTAGAATTGTATCATGGTTACTTTAACTGTATAGTACGTATTTTATTTATGGAGTATTTTAAATGACTATTTAATTTTTGTATGAGACCTTTTGTGAGGAAGAAAAACCTGAATTATTCATCTACTTAATTTTTTTCCCACCAGCATAATAACGACGACATTGGCGATGGTGATGAAAATGATGAGGATGGTGATGACGAAGATGATGATGAAAATGATGAAGATCGTGATGACGAAGATGATGACGACGATAAGGATTGCAACGAATGGCGGTGACAATGACAAATTTAATGACAAAAGCAACAAAATAATTTCATCATCATTTCATCATTTCGTCATTCGAAAGGGGATTAGATACAGAACCAAGAGACAAAAGCCATTTTTAATCATTATCATGTCTCCCAGCCAGCTCTCCACCCATACAGTCTGCTGAATTATTACACAATGGAGTGCAGTATTATTTCAAAATAGAGGTCGTCATTAGCGAGTTTTTGAATTATTTGAAATTTTTTAATTGCGTCTTTTTATTCCAGGTATATATAAGCTGAAAAAATTGTGTCAGTATACCAGAATTATGTTAATTTAAAATAGAAGCCATGAGTATTGTATTGCACGCGAATGTTCAGTTTGGCCTCAATTATTATTATTACAATATAACAACACATAATGGAACATTAATGCGTCTTGAAGGGTTAGTTTTAGAACCATTTGGTAATTTGTAAAAAAGATGACACAATAATTTCATTGAAAGATGTTAATTTTGTAGGATTTATTCTTATTCATAATTTATTTTTATTACACAAATAATTTTTTAATGAGAATCCTTCAAAAAGAATTTTCCGATTTCCAAAATTTCTATCCATCAAAAAAATATTTGATTGCATTTAAAAGCAGGTGGCAAAAATTTTTTTGTATAAAATTTACTGAAATACCATCAACTGAATCACCAGATTAATATCATCATGAATAATTTTTGAATAAATTATGTTAATAACATCAAAAATTTACGTTTTATGAACTACACCTCTACTTCATGAAATTAATATTCTTCATGAGATTAATATTCTTCAGTTACGTAACCTCTCTACTCCACATATGGCAAGCCACCAACCAATCAATCAATCAATCAAGTGTATGGCTTAACTTGAAGTAACTACAAAATATACAGGCTTATGTTTGTAAGGCATATTTCTCGCATACAAATTTGTATGTTTGTTGAATGTTCATCCTCTAAGGATCATACAACTGTGAATTAATTTAGCATTCATATACAGCCGACCGGCACACGCACACACAAAGAGGTACACACGTATTCATATTTCATCATTTTCTAAACATAAAATTTTACAAAAAAATGTGATAAAAAATGAATTGATATTTAGGAAATAACGTATCTGCGCTTCTTTTGATATAAAGCTTTCTATAATTTAACATAGTATTCAAATAGATTCTTTCTATAGAATTTCATAAAAAGCCGAAATTATTCAGAATGAATAAGAACTCAAATCGTGGGACATTACGTCAGATGACTTGCCATTATTCTCATAAACCTGCAATGAAATGAAACAACTCAGTTCAATTCTTTCTTGTAGCTGTCTCAATGTTTCAATTAATATTTATGATTGCAACTCAAACCTGGTAACGGGACATTCCTTGATAAAAGTTTCTAGGCCTTTCAAACTCCTATGTGCAAGTTTTCAAATGAGTTTAACATGAAATTGAATGAAAGTCAGTTACAGTCTTGAAAACGTTGTTGGTCATTAAATTTTTGCCTAAACTTCAGACTTGTATGTCTCGGAGAAACATTTCACAACTCAATCTCAGATCTTCTGTACGCAAAAATGGCAGTAAAATTAATACATACACGCGCATGGCTGAGATATTCAATGATCAAACCTTAAATGGATTTCATGAATTTAGCGTAAAAATTTTTCAAGCTTATAAAAAGCAAATTTCCGAGAATTTTTGATTGAAATAGTAAAAAAATTGATCGATTGTCGCTTTGTTCCATGAAAATTGCAGGTACCTCTGTGCAAAATTTTTATGGATGTGATACTGTGGCTATGAAAAAAATTCGCAGGAGCAAGAATAAAATAAAAAATTTTTTTTTCATTTTTAAAAATTCTTCTCGTTCGCCATGGAGTAGCGAACAACAAAAGAAGAATTGAATGGGTGCCTGATTAGTACTCTGGTTGCTCGGTTTGAAAATCTATTTCAGTAGCTTTTTCGTTGATATTCAATTAAAAACTATTTCGTTTCAAAATATTATTCAAATTTTTTTAAAAAACTATTATTTTACTACACATTTAAACTTTTTTGTAGTGGAGAGCAATAAAGAAAGACAAAAAAGCAAAATTATATTTTTCATCAAACTAACAAATAGTGAGTTTGATACAAATAAAATTACAGTAATAACAGATTAAAAAGATTAAAACCCCAATATTTGGAATATTCTTCCAGCCTCTTATCAAGAAAAAATTGAACTATCTGAAAAACCGTACTTTGAAGAATCATTTTAACTTTAATACCAAACGGATCCTAGCGAATGTTTCTCAAATTGAGATGAACTAAAAACATTTTGAGAGGAATTTAATATCATCAAAATTAATACGATCAGAATCTTACATAACTCTATTACACCAAACTCAATTCAAACTATGAACTCTACATGATTTTAATACACTAAAGTTCACACATAATATTAATACTAGATAGTACCTTAAATATACTATAATTATTACAATACTATAAACCCAAATAAACAACATTATAACCTGTAATTCTAATTAATTATCTTATATAAAAAAAACTCTACAACGTTAAAACATTGATGTAAGGTGCTTATGTTGTTATGTACCCACATTCATTCATCATTATGATAAAATCTACGATCATCATTATTATCGTCATAATCATTCCCATGTGACGTAACTGATATTGAATTTATTAACTTTAAAATAGGAGATCAGACCATCATCGCCGTTCAAAAATTTTCAAGTGAAAACCGCAGTGCGTCGGCAGTTGTATGGTACGTTTCTCTAGAGATAGCTCGTTGATGAGAGGAGTGAATGATGATTTTGTATCATCAGATATCATATCGTCACATATCATATCATAAAATTATATATCATCACATATCATCCCATATCGCATTATATAATTTTGTACCATTACATACCATATCATATCATTACAAATCATATCATCACAAATCATATCATATAGTTTTGTATCATTACAAAATATCATATTATACCATATCATATCATAACATTTCATTATATATCATATTATATCATGTCATATCACATCCTACAATTTTGTACCATTGCATATCTTATCATCACAAATCATATCATATAGTTTTGTATTATTACATGTCATACCATCTCTAGGGACTATCATCGCCAATGTTGATACTAATTAATATCACCATCCTCTAATTCTTATTTTGTTATCAATACTTTGTTGATATATGATACAAAATTGGATAGATTGGTTTAGATGCAACAACACACAGGCACTTCTGGAAGATTTTAATCATCATATTGCGAATAAGAATCAAAAAAGGAAACTTGTTGAAATCTTTTTTAAATTAACTCAACGGTGATCAGAAAGAACGATGAAAATATTATTGAGAACAAGCGGTTTCAATTATGTACGTGAATTAATATGTTATACGTACATTTTATATTTAAAAGTTCGTAAATATATAGCTATATTATAATATTTTATACAAATATTATGTAAATACATGTATGCCTGAGCTTGTGTGTGTAATGTGTGTCATTATACGTCTGTGCGTGTGTTTGTGTGTGTTGTGTACATGATAAAAGATAGAGCAATTTATATTGAAAATCATATTCACTTAACATTTTCTTATTTATTAGTAATAATATTCATACCTATATACATAATAATATCATATATTGCACCAGTTGGCGTACTAATTTCGTACATTTGTTTATCTATTTCATCTTGTAAACGCTTGCTATATACATACATTGCTACGATGATTTGCATCCACTGTGGATGATGATGATGTTGTTCTTCTTCTTGGGCAGAATAATAGAGTAGAAAGTAAAAAAAAAAATAGAAATAATAAGTGTGGGGGTAAGAATAATATGAGCATCATCTGCAGTGTGTGCTATCAGTTGTAAACAGAAGTTTTTCCAACTTCATCTTCATGTTGATAATAAAAATCATCATGTACGTTTTGAGGATGTTGTTTTGACGCATGTTTCAAGCTTCTTCTATCATTCATTTCTCTCGTTCCTCAGCATTTGTTACTTTAATTCAATTAATTCAATTGGCTGTTGTTTTTCAAGAGGTTAATTGTTAAATCTACAAGCGATATGATCTGTGATATATTTTAAATACATCAACCCAATGTGATAATTTGTGGATTGCGCTCATACATCTCCTTGCTCAACATAATCACACCTTCTCATACTTGCCTTCTCATTGCGGATAAATGAAATTTTAATTTCTAGTAAAAAGTATTCAGAAATATTATATAAAGCAATTTTTATTGCTCCAGTGGCAAATGCTACTACTGAGTACTAAAAAAAGTCCATGATTTCCAAATATGTCCTGAAGTTTGGAAATCCAGACCATTCAATTAATTGAATATTTCGAATGGCGAGCGTCTCAGAGAACACATTGAGTCCGGAAAGCGACGAATGTCTGAAGGATCGCCACTGGTACGCATTCCTTTGCTCCAGCCTCATCTCCTTCTTCACAGGACTGCTCTGCGTCTTGATATGGAGGATTTGCTCGTGGACAGTCTGCCAGATTAGCATCTTCCGAGCTAGCAAACAGCAGATTCCAGCTATCTTAGAAGCTAGTAGCGTTCTCGCAACGGCTTCGAAACAAAAAGCAGACAAAGCGGAGCCAAAAGTCGGTTCACTAACATCGGCTCAGGATTGGGCTGGAGGGTTGATATCCGGTCAAACAACTATTGGACAAATATTAGTGAGTCTTGTTGGTGTGAAACAACTTTTCTAGCATTAAAATTTAGAATAAAATCATTTTGATAATGTTGCTTGATATGAAATTTAAAGTTGCATTATACAACCTCTAATATCAATACAAATACACCTTATCAAACCACAAATAAAAGTTTTCAATGGGGATGTTTTTGGTAGAACTTTCACATACATTTTTAGAGTCAACTCTAACATTCTTCATTATTAAAGTGTACTAAATTGATATGAAATAAATAATTATTAAGGGTAACAATTAATACGATTTGATATGGAATAAACTGAATATTCATCTAGAAACAACACAAACAAATGACCACTTAGGTTGTAAGGATGATAATAAATTAATATGTAATAAATTAAAAATTTATGAGAAAAAAATCCCACCAGGTTGTGATAGTCTTCCTGATGAGCATTGCTTCTCTGATCATCTACTTCATTGATTCATCGACGTTAGTGCTTCATACTTCACAGTCAATAAATTTTTTTACGGTAGATTGATTTTTTTTGTGATTAGTTGTGATTTTTTTCAATTGAATTTCCGTAATGGTTTTTGTTCATATATTGAAGCTTTATTAAGACTTCTGTCTTAATTCTAGTCAGTTAATAGTATGTCATTTTAATTAATTTAGTGCTAATGTTCCTCTTGGTTTTTAAAAATTTTGTAATTAATTTTGTTTAACTTTGCTGTTAAATCGTTGTTGTCTCGACAAAAATAAGCAATGGAATGTAATGTAACTAAGTAACAATAAACACACTGGCTGGTATAACTTCTAACATTGGCTATCAGATCTCTACTAGTGGATAATATCGAAAATATGCTCATTTCATGAAGATTGTTCTCAAGCTTTTTTTTAGCTCTGGGTGTTGTTAGTGAATCAATCCACGTATATTCCTAAGTTTTCTTCAGCTCTTGTCGATATTTTCTGTGGTTTTAACATTTCAATTTTAACATTTTCAATTTCAACGTCTCCAATTTTAATTGTTTTCAATTTTAACGTCTTCCATTTTAACTTTTTCAATTGTGGTCTTGTGTTTCACTTAAAAATTATATATTCTCATAACGACAGTCTTGCTATATCATACACATCTTTATATTTGCAAATAATTATAAAAATATAAAGATGTGTATGATATAGCTAGTAGCATAGTTGGTTTAATACATTTTTTTTGGATTTTGGATTCTGAAATAACTTTTAAAAATTTTCACAAATTTTAAGGTGGATAAATTTACAGCTTTGCTGTACTTGCCCAATCCTTTAAATTTCTTCCACCCGCGATAGCGAACTTTTACAATTATTTCGGAATAAAGTATTGCTAATGTTATAATAATAGAATATATACAAGAACTATTTATTAAATGCTACATTTTTAAAATTTAACAATCCCTATATAAATATCATTGCAATAATAATGAAATAGTATATTGAGAAACGTATATACAATTGAAAATAATTAGATATTCTGAATTTTAAAAAATTAACAAGCTCTTTAATTTTCTAATAAGCACCAACATTATCTTTTTCTTGCTGTGTATATAATTTATCACAACTTCATCCTCTGTTATTTGCAGCTGTTACCAGTCTAAAAATTTTATAATTTATACTTAGTTGTTTTATAATTAGGAGAAGTTTTTGAAAAAAAAATTAATGAAAATAAAATTACGATGGAATTCATACTAGAATTATCAATTAAACATTAACAATATGAATATTTTATGAAAAAAACAAAGTACATTTTTATTGTTTAGACTAGGGTTTTCCAAGTGTAGGGTTAGGATTTCCAAACTTTTTTTCGTCGCGTTCCACAGATCTGTCAAAAAAATGTGGTTGGTTGGTAAAGTCTCTGAATAGTTTCAGCAACAAAACTGCAATAACGTTTATGATGTATTAGCCAATTAGCCAAATTTTACATATGTTTTCAACTACCAATGTTTATTTACATATACTCACACGCACGCACACACACATACATACAAACACAAACACACACTTATATATACAAACTTTGTTGTGACGGGCATAAAAGTGTGTTAAAAAAAACTTAGCGACTAACTTTTTTCTGGTTTCTACAAAATTTAACTTAACATTATCGTTGTGAGGATGAGCCAAAGTAGTTTTGGGCCCACATTTTTACAAATCTTAAGAGGAATCTGATCCAATTGACCATACCAAATATCTCCATCGAGAGTATGGCCCTAGCCCACTTACCGATCCCTCATATTGTTATATTATATATGAAAAAGCCTGATTGTAAACAGGAGAATCTAATTAGTTTCTATTTAATTTTTATTTGATTCCGATAAATCGTCTTGAGAATGTTTGTACGATTGGATAGTTGTTTGTAATTGTGAGTTTTTTTAACCTCAATTTTTTTCATTTGAATGTGGTGCGGCTACATACGTAATATATTCAAACACACGAATATTCATTTACCAATTCATTTGATTAGTTTTAAAAACTTTCATTTATATGCTTTATAGTTTTTTAAACTCAATATTATACTATTTTGATTTTTTTTAAATTAATAAAAAAACATTGACAAATTATTGAAAAAACCAGAATTCCAAGTCAACTCAGCAAATATCGGTAGGCGTTTAGTATGCGAAAGCATGTATTCCTGTATGAATAGATGAAAACATGTGTGTCTGCATATGTGTGTCCAATTATTATTAAATGTGATTGTGTGTGTGTGTGTGTGCGTGTGTGTGTGTGCGTGTGTTTAAATGTTTGTGTGTTGTATGTTTGTTGCGTGAATGAATTTAAGCACACTTTTGTACGTGCGAAAGTGTAGACGAATATATGCATATGTGTGTATATGTGTATAAAATTGTAAACAAATACTTGTTTTTGTCCGAGTGTGTGTATTTTTACCCATGTATGCGTGAATGTAGGTGTATTTTTATAAAATTAGGAATGAACTTGTACATCCGTGCCTAAGTTTGTGTGTCTAGGAGCATGTATGTATGTATGTATGTATGTATGTATGTATGTATGTATGTATGTATGTATGTATGTATGTATGTATGTATGTATGTATGTATGTATGTATGTATGTATGTATGTATGGCTATGTTGTGTACACAATTTGTATGTCTGTATGTTTTTGTATATGTGTATGTTTATTGTATGTGTGAATGTTGGTGTATGAATGTGTGTGTGTGTGTGTGTGTGTGTGTGTGTGTGTATGTATGCATGGATGTGTATTTATGTGTATGCTATCACGTCGGCATAGATCGTGGCTGTTGTTGTGAGGATGCTGTGCCAAGAATTTATTACCTGATGTAGGAGCATTTTTAGATTTATTGCTAATAAACTTTCTGTTTTCTCATTATAAAGGCTTTTTTAATTAATTGAATGCGTAAAATTGAAACTTGTTTATCTGTTAATTAATTAATTATTTTAAAACTCAATCGTGTGAATGATATTTATTGTGATACAAATTTTAAAATTTATGATGAAAAATTTATAATGTGAATGTATATTATAGTGACATTTTAATGACTTTTTTATAATTCTTCCTTGAAGGTATTCACAAAGACATTAAAATTTATAACCCAGTTAAATTAACAGTAATTTTTATAAAGAATTGGAGACTCAGTTGATGATGATGGTTTTGTAGAATAAAATTTTCAATCTTGAAAATTAATTTTCTTGCATTTTATTTACATCTAGAGATTTGTGAATTTTGTGTAATAAAGTGTTACAGTTGCCTAGTTTGAAAGCACAATGAACCCAGCATATCGTTTGCTATGTGTCCAATGAAATGATTTTTTGACTATTCACAAACGCTGTGTGTATGCGTGTGGCTTGTGTGTGTGTGACGTGCGTTTGTGTATGTATGTGTGTGTGTTTGTGTGTTGTGTATGTGTGTTGCAGATACTTCAAAAAGAATTACGTTAAGAAAGAAAATACACTGTTTCGCATAAATGTTAGCCTGAAATACAGAAATACCTTGCTTTTAGGTTTCCATGTCACTTCATTCAACCCACTTATTTAAAATTTCTTGAATGATTAAACAGAATAAATATTAAATGAACGTTAAATTAACAACGAATGAACAATAATTGAAGATTAAATTTGTAAAAAAACACTAGGGAAGCAGTGGAATCGTGCGAGAAGTGGAGTACTAGCACGACGCAGCAGGTCGATCTCATTTTCAACATCTTTTTCATGTTCTACTTTTTTATTCGGGTAAGACTTTTTTTTTCTCAAGTTGTTGGTGTTTCCATTCATCAGGTTAATAAAAGAGAGATGAATATCAATGATGATGATCGGTGTTATTAGGATGATGTATCGTTCTGATCTGCAGCTCTAAGGAGCATTGTTGTTATAAAATGGTTGTCAAATTATTGTTTATTCTTCGTTTCATTGTTTAATTAAAATTTTTTAATCTCAAATTTTCAGTGTAAGGTTTTTATGTGGTTGTTCATTTAAAGATTTTATCATATCATTTAATAAATAGGTGAATGTGAATGTTTTTTTTAAAATGTGAATGTGAAAAAAAAATTTTGCTCGGCGAGGCAGTTTATTTTTTCAAAGTTGATGATATCTATGCGTCATCTATCCATTCATTCGCTCCTGCGTTCTTTCAAAATTTGCTCTGTTTTTTCATTGGTTTTTTTCTCATTCGTACATTCATTCATTCATTCAATCATTCAATCATTCATTCATCCATTCATTCATTTATCCATTCATTCATTCATTCATGCACTCACTAATCGTTCATAAGGTAAGTTGTTTTTGAACTTTTTTTTCATATGTTTGGACTCTATGGTGAATCCTACATAAGTTTGCTTGTTCATTTGATCTATTTTACTTCTATTCTTTCATTTATCTCTTCGTTTTCTCACTCCATCTTTCATTCATTCACTCACTCGTAAGTACATCATATTATTTAAAAATCGTTTACGCTAAATTAACTTTTTATTTATTATCCCATTCTTTCGTTAATCAATTAATTAATTAATTCATTCATTCATTCATTCATTAGTTTGATTGGTCGTTGATTTATTCAAATTCATTCAAATATTCGCTTACCAATTAATTCATTCAACATTAATTCATTCACCTATGCGTGCATTCATTCACGTTACATTCATTCAACGTTATCCAATTTTCATTCATTCATTCGCAACTTCATTCCTCCACACATCATCTTCAGTCGCTCATTCTTTCGGCATCTATCTGTTTATTAGTTTAATAATTCCATGTTTTTGTTATTTGTGTGTGTGTGTGTGTGCACATGGAGGTACATCGCTACATATTTGCCTTATTTACTTACCTACCTCTTAAATCATGTACATATATATGTATGTATATGTAAGTTTTTGTGTCTGTATATGTGTGTGTGTGTGTGTGTGTGTGTGTGGTATGCGTGTGCGTGGTGTGTGTATGTGTATGTGTGTGGTGTGTGTGTGTATACAAACATACTGTAGTAACCTTGGGGATGGTGGAATTGTCTCATAGATTAATTTGAATTAGTTATTATCATCTTGATTATTTGCTATCTTTGCTCTATTATAATCTTTTGATTTTGAGAATCTCTTGTATAGAAGAAGCAGTGAATAGCGAAGTTAGTGGCAAGGTTTGAAGAGTAGTTGTATTGTGACTTATGTAGTTACTTGGATTGGTTTGCGATTGAAGCAGTTGTGTTCATCTATCGGAAATCTTGAACCAACGGAGTAACGAACACTTGACGATCGTTGATAGCAACAACACCGTGTTGGAAATATAGAGATCAACGATTAGTGTTGGAGGTTACGAACGTTTAAGCTTACAACAATGCATATATACATAATACATACATAGAAACATACACACGCACACACATACATACATACGTACGTACATACGTACGTACATACATACATACAAAAAACAAACAAACAATACATACATACATACATACATACATCCATACAACAAACAAACAAACAATACTTACATACGTATATACATACATTCTTATATCATATATACACATACATATAATCGCTCGCATATTTTAAAAACAATGCGTTTTTATGCGTGCGAGGAGTTAGTTTAAACTTATCTCCGTGCACTGTAATATAATATACAAAACACTCTCAACAATGTAGAATAAATTGAAAAATGTAGTCCATCCAGCTTTATTATGCATGTGGTGTATAAATAGGATTATCTATGTATAATTTTTTGTTTGTGTATGTTTGTTTTTGTTCGTTTGTGTATATGTCTACGCTAATGTATGTGTGTCTGTGCGTGTATAAATATTCAATTATATATGTATACATGTTCGTAAATATAACATATATATTGTAAAGTTATTCAGATAATGCAACGGGAAAGTTCTTGGCACTGCTTTTGCAATGACCAGATTCGATTGCACAGTGCATCCTTTCTATCACAGCCAATGTGTGTGATGCGTTGTTTCGCGTGTGTTCGCACGCATTGTGTGTCTTTGTTGCTGATGTTTGGGAAAAACGCTGAAGGGAGAATTGTAATGAAAGAATAGGATGAAATACATCACGCCATTTTTTTTGTAAACGCTTATATGCACATATATGTTCTACAAATGTGTACCTGCAGATGTGTATGTGTGAATGTGTATGTTTGTTGTTGTGTGTGTGTGTAAATCTTCTTTGAAAAGCAATGTTAAACGTTTGCAATAACATCTCCGGTTTATTTATTAAATAAACAAACTGAAATATGTTTTCTATAAATCTTCATGTTATTTCGCGCATTTGGGAAGATGAAATTGTTTGATCCTGTGATCAAATGGAGTTATTTAGCGGAGTTATTCAGCGCGTCGTAGAAATAATTGTTTGTGAATAAACTAATTCTTTTTAGAATTAGATGCGTGTTTCCAGTTCAACTCTTGACCTGATGACATGTGAAATCATGTGGCACCATTTATTTATTATGCTTTTCGAGCTAGTTCTAATTATGTGTTCAATTTTCTCATATAAAACACATTCACTTTTTATATATAACCATGTATGTGTGTGTTGTGTGTGTGTATGTGTTTGTGTATGTGTGTGTGATGTGTTTGTGTATGTGTGTGTATGTCTGTGTAATTTTCATGCATCATTGATCCATGTTTACTTACTTTGTTAATATGTTGCAGCAGATTTTTATAAAAAAAAAAAAAACATATTTTTGGTTTTAAGAGAAATGAGGATTTTATTCAGAATTTTATATTGTAAGCTTTTGACAACGAATCATTTGTATTTGGGTAAAATGGTTTTTCATGTTATTTATTTGCTTTTTATTATTATTCAATCAATTGATTAATTAATTTCCAATTAATTAATTATTTTTTTTGTTTTAATAGCACTTCGCTTAATGACTGCTTACCTTCTCACATATTGCCTCCTTTGATCACCGCAACACATTTATTCGTTATAATAAACGCTCTTTCATTAACCACTTGTTCGTCGATCCATCTTTATTTCTTTTTTGTTTCTTTCATTTCATTTTCATGCCGTCAATTATCATTCTTTTTCATTCCTTCAACACTTCATTCTTCCACATCCATCAATCAACCTCTCGTTTATGCATTTTTTTTCATATTTATTTTGTTCAATCTATCTGCTCTACTTCACACAATTCTCCGACGTGAAGCACTTCGAATTTATGAATAGTTGTTGCATTCACAGAGAAATTTTTATATTAAATAAATAAAAATAATAAATTTACTTGCGAATCAAGGCCTCACTCACAATAATTTTACAAATACGTTAACGCTTGGTATAGCTTGGAAATAGCCCGTTCCAGGTTGAGGTCATGAACTCTACCTTGGGTCATTTGCATTCGTAAAACAATTTTTTGTGTGCACTGTCGAAATATAATTAGAGTGATTGATCGAGATGACTCTTCATTTAGGCGTTAATTTTCTTTTTTCATTAATTGATTTATTTAATTAATCATTAATTTAATAATTAATAATTAGCTCATTAATTTATTCATTAATTTATTTAATTACTTATTACATACAATGAGTAACGTTAATTATATTACGTGATTGGGGTAGGTAATCACACACCTCAGCCATGATCTTATAAGCAGAATAATTATTTAATTAACCTAATTAACTTATTTACTTATTAACTAATTATTAAACTAACTTCATTAAATTAACTATTCATTAACTAATTATTCATTCAATTAACCCCTAACTCATGCAGTTTTTAGCGGCGCAGGACAAGTTGAGCTTTTTATTTGAGATATTCTCGCTCGTAGACTACTTCACGATTCCTCCATCCTTCGTGGCTATCTATCTCAACCGGAACTGGCTTGGTCAGTCGTCGCCATTTTCCAATTTCTCACTTTTTTTTAATTTGCTCGATGGAATAAAGATTCCAGACTGTTTAATGTTTAAATCGTTTTGATCAATTGCTATCTAGGTCTGCTGATTATCAACATGCTGCATGGCCATTACCTAATTTTCAAAGGCCCACCTAATTTTATTATACTTTTTCATTTATCTTTGTGTAATTAGAGCCTAATCATTAAATCATTCACACACACACACACATACACACACACACATACACACACATATACACACACACACACACACACATACACACACACATACTAATTGAAAAAAATAGTTTGCAACTTTTTTGGCGCACCTAAATTACAGGGTTAAGATTCACCCGCGCCTTGCGTCTCATGACTATACCAGATGTCTTACAGTACCTCAATGTCCTCAAGACCAGCAACAGCATCAGGTTGTGTCAGCTGGTCTCCACTCTTATCAGCGTCTGGTTCACTGGCGCCGGATTTGTTCATCTGGTTGGTTGGTTGGTCGGTCGGTCGGTTGGTTGGTTGGTTGGTTAGTTAGTTAGTCAGTTAGTTGGTTACTTGGTTGGTCGGTTGGTTGATCAGTTGGTTAGCCTGTTGGTTGGTTTGTTGGTCAGTTGGTTAGTCAGATGGTTGGTCTATTGGTTGGTCTATTGGTTGGTCTATTGGTTGGTCTATTGGTTGGTTTTTTTGTTGGTCAGATGATTGATTGGTTATTTGGTTATTCGGTTGATTGATTGGTCGGTCGGCTGGTTGATCGATTATTTGGTCTGTCTGTCGGCTGGTTTGATGATAATAACAAGATTGACTATACCATTTGTTAGTTATTCAAGCTGTCATGATAAACCAACACTTGTTACAAAACACATCATATGATACACATCATCATCATTCTTCAGGTTTCTTTATAATCTTCACCATCTTTCTTCTCCTCATTCGTCTATTTATCATTATCATCCTCATCATCATCGTCACCATAATCATCGTCATCGTCACCATCGTCACCATCACCATCATTGTAACCATAATCACCGTCATCATCGTCACCATCATCGTCACCATCATTCCAATCATCATCGTCATCATCATTATCCCTCTCTTCATCTTCATCATCCTCATCATCATCTTCATCATTCTCATAAGGTTGAGAACTCTGGCGATCCGTTCACGGGCTTCACAAACATTCACGCCATGTCGTATTGGGAATGCGTCTACTTCACGCTCGTCACCATGTCGACCGTCGGCTACGGCGACACCTACTGCCACACGACACTCGGAAGGATATTCATGGTCTTCTTCATATTAGGAGCTCTTGTTAGTTTGTTTGTCATCAGTTAATTTTTTCGTTTATAAGATTAGGGTTGAGACTATTTTAAATACAGTTATTTATTTGGGAGTGTCACTGCCTTCTCAACTTTGTGAAGTTTCAATTCATTGCTGATTGCATCATCGCTACCAAGCTGAAAATGCAGTCACATTTCAATGTAGTTATACCTACGTACATGTTATTATGTACTTAGTTCTTAATTTTTAACTATTCTCTATTCTATTTGTATATCTAGTTTGTATATCTTTAGTGATTTCTGATTAATTGTAATAACCGCTTAATCGGACCACATGGTTCAAATTCCAGTGCTGTTCCATTAACCGACTTCTATTGCGCCTGCGCGATTTGATACGTTCAGCAAGGAAGCATTTAAAAGTCAACAACCTGATAATTTTCAGACTCATAAAAATCCGCATAAAATAATTATTTCATAATTGTTTACTAATAAATTGTCCTCGTGAAAGTTGGCCCGTATGGAATATATTCATCGAATGATACGAGCCCTAGGTATGCATCAACAAAACTGACTTACACCAACATAAACATGAACGTTGGGAGTTAAGATGTGACTATGGGGATGATGATGAAGATGATGATGATATGGTGATGATCATGATGATGGTGATGACAACGATGATGATGACAATAAAGATTGTGATGAAGGTGGTGGTGATGGTGAGGATGACGACGATGATGATAATGACGAAGATGATGATAATGACGATGATGATGGTGATGATGATGACGACGATGGCGATGATGATGATGCTGAGGAAACTTCCACAAAAACTGACAAGTTTACAAAAACGTTCTGCACAAAGCATGCGGTTAAAAATTAGAGACGGCAGGGTATCTATTTTCAGGCTTAAAAATTTAAAAGAATTATACCACTAAATACATCCGTTAAACATTCCCGAAACATTTTTATAGGATTCCGTGTCGAAATCGCTTGAAAAAAAAACTTACAAATAAAAAAAGAAATAAAATGAAGTTAATATTAAGTGCATGTTTTACGATAACAACGTTATCTTCGAGATGTCTGGATTGTTTGATCGCTTCTAGGCAAACCGCTACAACTGCGATCATCAAATTGATAAACTCTTCAACACTTCTGATTACATCATACAATGAAACCAACTTCTTCCTCTGTGTGCTCTGCAAAACTGACAAAAGAAGGAGAAAAAGATAAACGCGCTATAAAAACTCAAACTCCATGAATGTATGGGTGAAAGCAATTTTTACATTCTTAACCAGTATAAATCTTTGGTTTGAACACTATACACTTGAGACAACATTATAAGTTTCATATGAAACTGAAAATTATATAATTCAGATTAAGTTTAAATTAAAAAAATAATTTTAATTGTAAAAAAACATTCTAAAAAATTGAAATTGGCAGAAGTATACAGTTTGAAATTGCATCGGACGTCGTCAAGAATTATAATCTTTAAACGAAGTAGAGAGCAAACTAGTTCTAGATTTAAAATTTCATTCAAACATTAGATAAGCAAAGCCTAAACGAAGTTATTGAGTTTATTTACGAATTCAAATAATTTTTTTATAAATTACATCAGATTTTAGGTGAACGTAAATTATTTAAATTTTTTGAAGTTAATCTGATCAAAAAAGTCTATTTAAACTGATTGTCATTACGATATTAACATCTAGAACGTTAACGAACTTGCCAAACTTAATCTTTGAATATCTTTAAAATCTTTGAATATTTTTAGGGAGAAAAGTTTTAAGTTCAACACAGACAAAAAAAATGAACGAAGCAATATTTTGTAGTGAAACCTTGGCCAATTTCAAACAGTTGCTAACTCAGTACAGGCAACAAATAACGATACAAACAGACTCTTACAGTGTAGATAGACAGTAAGTGATGTTAGTATCTTAAAAAAAGATTTACTTGTGAATAACAACATATGAGTTAATTGAACATGTGATTTTCAAACGAACGCAGATCTAAAATAAATTATTTGGATTGAAACTAGCACAGGATGCCAGCTGTCTGTTTTATAAACTCTTGTTCACTCAAATCAACTGCTGAGCAGAAAATTTTATAAAATAGTAATTTTAAAAAGTTTTATGAACGTTGAATGTTTCACAGAAATAAAAATGAGGAACTATCTGAATACATTTAAGTGCGAATTCCTATAAATTTGAATGCAAGATAGTTAGGTGGAGGTACTCGAGATTTTTACTCCTTTGATCGTTTGTGTTATCGCTTGTAAAGACAACGAAACAACTACAGCTACAACCACAACTACAAAATCAGATCACAGCAACGAACAACGACATATCGTAACAACGATTCATTTGTCATAGCATTAATACCAACAGATATGACAATATTCATGATGTTTTTAAACATTGTTTAGTTTAGTAATAATTAAAATGAAATAGGTTACAGTGCAATAAATGCAGAGAGATGTTTGTTAAATCTTAAAATTATTTAATTTCAGTCGCAAGCGTTTGTTGAAACATGTCCTAAATATCAACATTGTTAAAAAAATAATGCTCAATAGTATGCATTTAATTTTGTTTCTGAACTTCAAATGAAAAATTATCTTCAAACATGGTTGGAAATAATTTTACCCTATTAGGCCGATTTAATTTTTACATGGATGAAAAAGTTTGATTTAAAGACCTAATAAATTTAATTTTTTTATCAAATTTACCCAATGTTGCAAGCAAATTGTTGACAAGTGATTTGTTTTCAGGTCAAATATTAAAGTCAAAACTACACTGAAAACTTATTTTCAAACGATAACACGAAATGTATCTTCATGTTCTTTCAGTTGCAACATTGGCAATATTATTTTTACTCCTGTTACTTTAGCTAGTTATAAATATCTACATCATAGTCTTCTTTGATTTCCTGCTTTTTTGCGATCAGCTGTTGTGAACATCATCACTTCATAATATCCTTTCATCATCTCGCCATCTTCCTTCCCTCCATCATTATTTCTTCTTTATCATCGTCATCATCATCATCATCACCATACCATCATCGTCATCATCATCATATCTAAATCACCATCATTCACCATCACCATTAGGCCATGTTTGCTAGCTTCATTCCAGAGATAATGGACATTCTGGGAACGAGAAGCAAATATGGAGGGGCCTACAAAACTGAAGGTGGAAAAAAGTCAGTGAACTTTTTTTTTCTTTATATAGGTCAGTTTGAGGTCATTGAGAGGTCATTAAGATATCATTGAGAGGTATGTGACCATTTGAAGATTATTTCAAATATATATGTAATAATAATAGAGATGTATGATTTTATTAAAGAGTTCAAAAACAAACAATTTCAAGATAATCCAGATCTAGAATTAAAAAAATTGAAAATACTCTCTTTCTCTCTCTCTCTCTCTCTCTCTCTCTCTCTCTCTCTCTCTCTCTCTCTACTATTTATTTACTTTTGATATTGAGATTAAGACCAGCCACGATAAGAAAGATAATTTGAAGTATAAATGGAAAAATAATTTGAAACATGATCGACGATCGTTAGTCTGATCCAGCGGGTCGTCTACTGGATATCGGTTTATCACCTAAATTCGTCATCGTCATCGTCATCTTTATTATTATCTGCGTCACTATCTACAGTTTTCGTCATATCATCATTATCACAATCATAATCATTATCGTAATCATCGTCATCCGAATCGTCATCATGAGTTTTGATCACCTCATTGTCACTCATCACTGTTATCATCATACCCGACGCCACCAACGGCAGAAACAACTTACATAAGAATCCTCGCCACTATAATGTTTCAGTTGGAGGCATTGATTTTCATTCGCATTCATTTGTTTGTTTTTAAACCGAGTTTGTTCGTTCGTTCGTTTGTTTTTCATTTGTTTGCTTGTTCGTTTGTTTGTTTACTTGTTGGTTTGTCTCATTCTGTAATTATATATTTATGTGTGTGTATGCGTGCGTGCGTGTGCGCGCGTGTGAAAAAAAATAACTTTGGTATGTAGAAAGAATGCAATGCTTTTCGATGTAGTTTACATAGCAATGGTATGAATGTTTAACAATATTGTTAGTTTGTGATATAAGTTACCCGCGTAAGATGTAACCCATTTCTGTATCTTTTTTCTGCGCCGTGGTTTTATTTATTTTACTTTCGCTTCTGGAGATTTTTCCTCATTCATTTATGATGAGCTAAATATTTTCTGGTTTGGAATAACAATTTGTTTCTTTAATGATTCTTTATCGCCTATTTTCTACGGCCTAATTTGTAATAAAATTGTCAAAATTTTTCAAATTCTAAAACCATTCCATCACAACTCTCTAATCGTTTTCTTTGAAGATATGTACAAATTTAAATATTTATTTCATCAAATCAAAAAATTTATAAAACAAAATTTATCCACGTTAATAACATTAACATTTCCTTTTACATCCCTTCCAATGTTCTGGCAACAGTTTCAGACATATTTGAATTTTAAAGAACTATTCATCACTCTTGACGAAGGAGTATAAACCATGTCAATAACCTTCAACCTCTTGTACCATTCTATCTATCTTTACCGCCATTTCAGACGTGTTTGTTGACATTCTCTTACTCTCTTTTACCCAGCTGCTGTTAATATCAGAATCCCACAGTAATAATAATAATGGTAATAACAATAATAAGTGTAATAAAAATAATGGCAATAATAATAAAAGCTACAACATTAATATTAATAGCAATAATGATGAGATGCCAATTGTACTGACTTGTGATTGTAACAAGAAATTGCACTCCGCATACATTTATCGGTCTGGAACCGCGTTTCTTTTGATCTATTAACCATTCGTTTAAATCTAGGACTTCACTTCCAATCTGTAGTTTTTTGTATGTATATTTTTGTATGGTTATTTCTTAATTTAAATATAGATCTATATATCATTATATCATTTTCTACATCTACTAATCAATATTATTTACATATCAAGTCGCTATAAAATTTGTTGCTTCATCACTGTTTCTTTATCATAAAACATGCTAGCTTATGGATTCATTTTTTTTCATTTCACTGTAAATCTCGTATAAATCTCGTTTAAAATCTTTTCAGTTCAAGTTTTTTCTTTATTTTCATCATTTTAACAAATCTATTCTAGTGCTTTTTGTACACTTTACCACAACGAACTCCGTTGAGAGCTTATTAGCCAAAGCAGCTTCTAACAACCAACCGTTAGAATATGCACCTTAGAAATCCACAGAACAACTTAAATCGCACACCATTTAGACATTCATTCATTAAATTTCTCAATATTTACCATAAGAGCCAACTCACTTATTGCCATTTATTCTTAACAATAAGTGTTCTAATTTTAACTACATCCCGTAGACACATTGTACTGTGTGGCCACATAACGTATGAGTCGGTCACGAACTTCATGTCGGACTTTCTGCACAAAGATAGGGAGGACATGGGCGTCGTTCTTGTTATAATGAACAGGTTACTCTGTAGTTCATACCTTTGAGATGGAATAATTTTAAAAAAATTTCTTCTCCCAAAAACGTGAAATCGATTCATTATGTTTCTATTGCCGTTTATAATTAAAAATTCAGTTATTTATTATGTCATAAAATTATTCAAATGATTTTTCAACTTGTTCAACCTCTTTATTTGTTTTGAAAAACAGAAAAGAGCCAGATTTGGAGCTGGAGGGCTTGTTCAAACGCCACCTGACCCAGGTGGAGTACTTCCAAGGGACTGTCATGGACGCCAACGACCTCCATCGTGTCAATGTTTGTTCATTCTCTTGCAGTCTCTTCTTCTTTTTCTTCTGCATTTATTTTAATCCGATGTAAAATTTAATGCATTCTTCGTGGTCTCAATTTATGCAAGTAAAATATTTTAAACCATTTCAATTGAAATAATGAACAAACAAATTAAAGTTTTAAAACTGTTTTTGTGCTCTGAAAGACGATGAAAAATTGCCGTTGTTAAACATTCGCATGGAATGGGATTCGTTAGCGCGTTTAATGTTGATTAAAATAAAGTTCACTGCATTGACGTAATTGTCATAAAACCGTTTATAAATGAAACGTATACCGTATAACTTTCTTTTAATACAAAAAATTCTTTTTGGAATTTGGATCCAACTTTCCTTACATCATGATCATTCATGGATACAGATCAAGAGAGCTCACGCCTGTCTGGTGCTGGCCGACAAGTACTGCGAAGACCCGGACGCTGAAGACGCTGCCAACATCCTCAGGGTGGTCTCCATCAAAAACTACTGCGACGACATCCGCGTCATCATCCAGCTGCTCCAATACCACAATAAGGCTGGTAGAGTTTAAAACTTTTAAATAAAATCTGATGGTGCAGTGGTTAAGCTGCCTGTTCTTGCCGTTGCAAGGACTGAGTTCGAACGCAAAGGAACCCCCGCTTATCTCATGCTGTGTGTGTGCTGCGTGTATTCGTGCTTATTCACCTGGGTTGTTTGCGTGTCGGCACCCTTGGAAATGTTTTCAGGAGAAGATTATTACTGATTATTCTGTTTTTGTTTATTGATTAAAAAAATGAATATTTAAAAAAAAACTGAGTTAATTTGAGCTGAGCTAATGTTAACCTTTTTTTTCATCATGTGGCATCTTTTCGACAGTCGTTATAAATATTAGATACGAATATTCTCACATTTGAAATTTTCATCATCTTCAGTGAAAAAATGTTAAAATTAGTTAAAAAAAGAGGCTTTGTTTAGTTGGGTTTTTCCATTTTAGGCGTACCTGCTAAATATTCCCAGCTGGAATTGGAAGAGAGGAGATGACTGCGTCTGTCTGGCGGAACTGAAGTTAGGTTTCTTAGCTCAGAGCTGCTTGGCTCCTGGTTTTTCAACGTTGATGGCTAATCTCTTTAGTATGAGATCCTATAAGACGGTGAGTTGTTGTCTATGGGCTGATTAGTTAGTCGATTTGTTTAGTCTGAGTTAGATGTACATAGATTCTTACATCTTATTTTATAATACAATATGGGTAAAATTGAGTTATAATTTGCAAAATACTGTTACTGCTTGAAAAATAATTTTGGTTTTCTAAATTCATTCGTTCTAATTCGTTCTGTATATGTTTGATGTGATCGCCTCTAGGCACTCTCACTCATATCATTACATCTCCGTCGTCACATCATACCATCGTGGAAATGTTGTTTTTTAAAATTACCTCCCAAAGTTAAGTCCTGATATGCCACAGTGGCTGAATGATTACTTACGAGGCACCGGCATGGAGATGTACACGGAACTTCTCTCCAACTCATTTGCAGGACTCACTTTTCCAGAAGCTGCTGAGTTGGTAGCTTCGGTGGCCCTGGCGGATTAATTTTTTTTTATTGGTGAATGGTTTCTGAAAAGTGTGCGCTAATAAAATTAGTTTAGAAATTATTATAAAGAGTAAGTTTTAATGAAATTAGTGAAAAAACATACTTCAAATATTAATCTGCTTGATTGAATTGAAAAGTTGATTACAATGTTAATACGTTAATGAACTTTATCCTTGAAAAAGTTCTAAAAGTTAACTTTATTTTGTTCAATAAAAACAGAGCGTTTGAAAGTTTTCACTGCTTTTTTTATAAGAAAGAGACTCATACCTTAAACTGCTTGCTTGCTGACAACGCTGAAATAAAACTCGTAAATGGATAAGCAAATTTAACTTTGTGTGTGTATGAGTGTTTGTATTTGTGTTGGAAGTGTATTCATTCTCTACCTACCGACCTACACGAGAAAGTTGACCATCAAGTTTCAACTGACAGGTTGTGTTTCTTGAAGTTGAAGCTGCTGCTGATCGCCATCGAAGCGAGGCAGGAAGGCGCCGACGAGAGTTACATCCTCATCAACCCTAGGTACGACGTCAAACTCGAATCCAACATCAGGGGTTTCTTCATTGCAGAGTCTGCTGATGAAGTTAAGAGGTGATTAGGTGTGGTGAGTGGAATGATGATGAAGAAGAAGAAGATGCTGATGATAGTGGTGGTGATGGCGAATGATGAGGATGATAATGATGATGATGACAATGAGGATGGCGATTTTGGTGTTTGAGATAACATTGTCTACTCGGATGTTGAAACAGTTTAAGACAAGTGTATTTTGAAAGTTGATATGCGAAACATTTCTTTATTAATTAAATATAGTATTTCCTCAAGCTTATTTTTACACACACACACGCACGCACACACACATATGTACACACACACACACACACACATAAACACACGCACACTTTTTGCAGAGCCTATTATTATTGCCAGTACTGTCACTACAGCACGATTGATTACAAACAAATCAAAAAGTGCCTTTGTAGGACAGGTTCGTTTAACGAGGAATGATTTATGAATCAACTAAATAATCTATCAATTAATTAAATCAATTAATAATTTAATTAATTATTATTGTTCATTTTGAAATTCATCTCATTTTTATCAAATTTAAAGATTATTTCAATGTTATTCAATTTTTTTATTCACTAGTTCGAAACAGCGTGAATTAATTTTGTAAATTCGGCAATTTAATTTTTTTCAACAATTGATTAATTAGTTCAACTAACCATTCGTTCATCTTTTAATATATCTATCTATCCATCTATTATCCTTCTATCTATTTATTCATTCATTCAATAACCTATCCATCTATCTATCCATTAATCCATTTAACAATCCATCCATTCACCAGCCGTCATACAGTTGCCATCGAAGTACAACCGAATTGGAGGAACATCAGTTTTGTTACGGTGAGTTATTTTATTTTATTTTATTAAAATATCAAATAGTTTAAACCGTCTTAACTCTTTGTCGATTGTTTTGTTTGTTCCATTTAGTGTTCTTAATTTGTTCTAAAATTTGTCAGACTCAAACCCTGCCCTCATAAATCAGAGCGTGTTGTATGCTTACATTTGTTATTTTTGAGAATTCCAATCACATTAAAAGCAAATGGCATCAAAATTATTCTAATTCATTCCAATTTTGCCTTATCTTACACCATCTCTATATCTTACACAATCTCTATATCTTACACAATCTCTATATCTTACACAATCTCTATATCTCACACAATCTCTATATCTTACACAATCTCAGTATCTTACACAATCTATGTATTTTACAAAATCTCTGTATCTTACACAATCTCTGTATCTTACACAATCTCTGTATCTTACACAATCTCTATATCTTACACAATCTCATATCTCACACAATCTCTATATCTTACACAATCTCTATATCTCACACAATCTCTATATCTTACACAATCTCAGTATCTTACACAATCTATGTATTTTACAAAATCTCTGTATCTTACACAATCTCTGTATCTTACACAATCTCTGTATCTTACACAATCTCTATATCTTACACAATCTCTGTATCTTACACACCAAACACGAACGTCCAATAGAACAAACGCGTTGAAAAGGTCCTCCTACTCACGCAGCAGCATCGGCAACAACATCAACATGTTCTCAGGCCGGTCGGCAGCCGCGACACCAACTTCAACAATTAGTTTTAGCATTCCAGCAACGCAACAACTCTCGGCCACAACGACCCAGCCAGCAGCGGTGACAAGCGCGGTTACATCAGCCACAGAACTCCTGATGAATGAACCTTACAACAAGTTTGACAGCACGCTCATGTTCCACTGGTGCCCACCACAAACCTTAGAATCTTGTATTATTGTTAGTCGTGACATCTTCTACAGTTTTTCTTATATAAAACCATTTACCGACAAATTTTTACATGTTGGAATTTTTAACCGACAAATTTTTATCTATTGGAATCAATTATATATTGTCAAAAATAATAACAAGGAAGTTCGATTTATTTTCTAAATGATGCCAATTTATAATACAATGTTAGCAATGATAACCTTAATGTTTTGATGTTTTTATTGACTCTGAAACGAAAACATTTTAAAATGAGACATTGGATAATCATATAAATTTTATTTTATTCAACTTTATTAAAAAAAACGACTTTTGAATATCAACGGACAAGTTGGCACGACGTGATGAAGTTCCAACTAGTTTGTTTCAATTCTCTCTGCAATGTTTTCCGGAGCCAGCAACAAGAGCAAACAAACAGTGCACGTAGTTGTAGATGTAGATACACGTGAAATGATGCACAACACATTCAATGTGATGGGGGCGGATCTCTGTGTAATCGAATCCGGTCAAAATTTACCGCTACACCATGGCGTCAAATTGTACGAATTCTACATACATTCTTAAAAACAAATCAACTCACCTACAGCAAAAATATTTTCAAAAACACAAAACAGGATAGAAATTCGTGTTTATACTTTGTCCAACAGCAACAACAACAAAACCAATCGTCGTCATCATCACCACCGCAGCAGCAGCAGCACTCATCGTCGTCGTCGTCGTCGACTTCATCACCTCCGTATTCATTCTGCAATCACGTTGTTGTCTGCCTGTTTGCTGACCCTCACTCGCCGGTCATCGGCCTGAGGAACCTGGTCATGCCACTGAGGTCTAGCAATTATCATTTCACAGAGCTCAAGTCTGTGGTCATCGTTTGTGATAAGGACTACTTGATCAAAGAATGGAAGAACTTGTGGAATTTCCCAAAAATATTTGTCATCGATGTATGTTTATATAATGAATGGTTTTTTTTTTCGTTGATAATCGCTTCTAACTTAGTTTCAAATTAAATGTTTGTTCTACAAGGATTTTAATTTTTATAGCACGTAGAATATACGCAATTGTTTGTATGGACGGAGCTTGTTAGTAAACTGCACAAAAAACTTTTGGAACAGTTCATGGTGTAGGAAGGTCGTAAGGTACGACACCTCTACTGTCTGAACTAACACGCGGAAAATATTCTATTTTCATGTGTTGTGAAAATAAATTGCCCTCTTATTATGATGCCTGAAATAGCGAAATCGTGTTGAATGAGTATTATTTCTAGAAGTAGTTTTATTGGCCCGCTGCCATTTAAGCCAATAACTTAAATTTGAGCAATTTGTTTGCATTGGAAATTTCATATGTCTTCCTAGCAAAACCACCTAAGAAAATTTGATTTTAATTTCACCCAAAAGGGCTCGCCCTTGAACCGAGCCAATCTGAGAGCGTGCAACATAAACGCCTGCGACATGTGCATCATCCTGTCGGCGAGAAACGCGATCGTCGACGACTGCAACCTCGTCGACAAGGAGGCCATCCTGTGTTCACTGAACATCAAAGCCATGACCTTTGATGATGTGTACGAGCAGGTGAAGAGTGTGCACAGGTCCAACATGTGGTCGACAAGTGGGTGTCTAGTGCGTGTTTGTGTGTTCGTGTGTGTGTGTTTGTGTGTGTGTTCGTGTGTGTGTTCGTGTGTGTGTGTTTGTATGTGTGTGTGTTTGCGCGCGCTTCCGGATAAAATTTCAGTTTATGTTCATTAAAAATTCAAGATGTTTCTAAAATGTTGAGAAAAAATATAGAACTTTTTAAAGCAATCAAAGTCATGAATAAGAAGAAATTTGTAATATATCACAGGCATCAACATTGTCATCGTAAAAGTCATCATTATGAACATCGTCATCTTGATGAACCATGGCATCATGAGCAACAACATCATCATTGCGTCATCACATCTTCATCCCCATCATCACATCATCTTCGTCATCAACACAGGTCCAAACATGCGACAGGTGACGTTCGATCGCTCGAAGCGCCGACACACGCACATCAAATCTGGGGCGTCCATACCAATGCTAACTGAATTAGGTTATTTGGTGGTTAGGAAGGAGGTGGA
The DNA here is from genome assembly GCF_000326865.2 of Helobdella robusta. Classification (NCBI taxonomy): domain Eukaryota; kingdom Metazoa; phylum Annelida; class Clitellata; order Rhynchobdellida; family Glossiphoniidae; genus Helobdella; species Helobdella robusta. The sequence goes on from NW_008704502.1 coordinate 2,067,083, forward strand.
AAAGTTGTGGGTTTGAAAAAAAATTGTTACGTGTAACTAACTAGTTCCATTGCTATCATCTTCAGTTTCATCGTTATCACACTAATTTTATCTTAAAATCATTAGGACTAATTAGTTCCTATACTTTTGTTCGTATACTTCACGAAACTAGGTCACAAAAATTATTGATAACTTTATAACTAATTAACGTTTCAGATTTAGATCAATATATATGGTAATTTTGTTGACATGGATGGATTTATATCTAGTTCGTAGATATGTTTGAGTAGTTGAAATGTCTGATACATATAAAGCACAACATAAAACTACAAATTATGTGCATGGTTGGCAAAACTCAGCCTACAATGTATATAAAAAAAAGTATTTGAAAACATTTTTGGGATGTTTCTGCCGTGGCAGGAAATGACGCCAATGTGCAGTTTTTGGACCAAGACGATGAAGACGATCCGGGCACTGAGCTATACATCACGCAGCCCTTTGCCTGTGGCACTGCCTTCGCTGTGTCCGTCCTCGACTCTCTGATGAGCACGGTAAGCTGAACGAACGATTTAAAAGTTAATTGAAACTGCAAATATTTTGGTTGGCGTGTGAGTATGAGTGTGGATATGCTTGAGACGTTGGAGAGTGTGTGTGTGTGTGTGTGTGTGTGTGTGTGTGTGTGTGTGTGTGTGTGTGTGTGTGTGTGTGTGTGTGTGTGTGTGTATTACTATTATTATTACATGAACAATTTATGCTTTCATTTAAGAACTAATTTTTGGGGAAGTTCGCTCGTTAAATTTTTTCTGTTCTGTTAGGTTATTTTAAATAATATTCTATAAGTAATTAATTCATAAAACGCTTGTTTAATGGTAGTTGAAATGGGGAAGGAAACAGATTAGTGGGTTGAAACGTGTTTAAACAATTCAACGTACCGAACTGAAATATCAGCCAAGCGATTAAATTTTTTTCAAAGTCATAAAACCCACATTTGTCTATCAACCAACCAACCAACCACCGAACAACCAGCCAGCAACACACCACCAACCACCACCAACATCTCTCCAGACTTACTTCAACGAAAACGCCCTCACCCTGATACGAACCCTCATAACGGGAGGCGCCACACCGGAACTGGAACAAATCCTGGCAGAGGGAATCGGCATGCGAGGGAACAACACTCCAAGCCCACCTGAATTCACGACGATCCGAGACAGAAGTCGAGTTACTCAATTGAACCTCACCGATGAACCGTTTGATGTTCTCGGGGTGAGCCTTAATTAGAGGATTTTGTTATGTACGTTGAAAAATCGGTAGTTAAAATAATTAAAGAGCTTTTGTTAGCATTGTTAGAGTCAGTCGTTTTTTATCTGTTTAATAATTACATTGAAAAAGCTCTAAAAGCAGAAGTTTTGAAATCAAAGAAATGTTTAAAAAAAATGCAAAATATTTTTTTTATCTTTTACAATACTACGTTTTAATAAAAATTCTGCAATAATCAAAACGAAAATTGATTTAAAATAATTATTTTTTCTCCATTTTGGACGCAAACCCCCAACTCTGCAACCGACAGGAAAACGCCACGTACGGGATGCTCTTCTCCTACGCATTACGAAAATACGGCATTCTCTGTTTCGGATTGTACCGCTACATGGATCCGCTCAACAGTGCAGACACCAACCCTTCCGCTAAACGTTTTGTCATCACAAACCCCCCCGAAAATTTCCAACTTATTCTAACTGATAAGGTGCAGAGGTTCTTTCAAGTTTTTCACATTTGACAGTCATCATACAGTCTGGTAATAATCACCAAATGAAGTTAAATTTTAATTTATTGCTGATAAATATAAAAGTCACAAAACCTAATCTAACATTTTTCATCCTCCCATACCAGGTCTTTTGCTTGCGACCGTTCGAAATCACCGAACGACCGACGACGAGGAGAAAGAAGAGGCGAAGACCTCGCTTGTTGGGAGAAACGAGCATCATCAACAACAGTAGCCAGGGTTTGGCTGGCTCTTCCAGGTGATAGTTGGCCAGTTCACTGACGTTTTGCTGCTACCTCATAAACGGTCGGGTTGTTTGGTAGATAGATGTGATGCCATCGGTATCGGTTAATTTTCCGTTTTAATACATTTTTCATTTTATAATACTAGCCAGCCAGCTGATAGGAAAACTGCCAATGAATAATGACAAATGCTAGCGTATGTTTTGAGGTTGGCGTGCATTTTTTTTGTGCTCCGTAATTAGTCATGTTTTGCTAAACTGTTGTTGGCTCTCCTCATGTTCGTGCACTACAAACTACACAATTTTATTTAACTAGAGCTGTCATCATCTGGTCTGTGATTGCCACAATTAGATCTTTAATAATTTTGCATATAAAGTATATATATATAGTATACCTACGTACATACACAAACACACACACACGTATATATATATATATATATATATATATATATATATATATATATATATATAATGTACAAATATGCCGATATGTCTGTCTAACTTGTAAAAAATTGATAAAAATATTTTGATGATAACGTATATAGAAGAAAATATGAACAGATGAATTATGAATAAGCAAAACTGCGCGCTGTTTTATAATTGATTTCGACGCTAGAGTTACGGTTGAGATGTTGTCTGATTGAATGAGAGACTAAGTTAGTAGAAGAATTGAGAAGAATGATTGAAATTATTTATTTACTGAATGAAAATGAGTTACAGTGTATGACTGTATGACTGATTCGTTTCGTTTTTTGTCATGCAGTTTTAATTTATTCAAGACGTGTGGACATTATTTAATTTCTTATTTTCGCCACTTTTTCCGATTTTACAATAATTTTAATACGATATATTTATATTATAATTAATCTACTTTAAGTTTAACTTCGTGTTAGCAGCGAGTCACTTCTATGTTTCTACATCGTCGTGCACGGAGAGCGTGCACTTTTGTTACTGCTGTCTGTTGCATTGAGTCTCCCGCCGTTTTCTGTACACCAACTATGTCTATTTCTAGTTTCAAATTGATTCAGTGGAAGTTTAATTAATATTTCGCGATAGAATTTTTTTTCATGTAAAACCCCGCACTTCTTTTTACTGTTGCTGGTTAAATACTCATCATTATTTCCATCTCTTTCACTCTCACACATTCAGCGGATTAAAGATAATCGAGTCTGTTCATTTTTTTGTGTGTACATGATTTTTTAACGATAAAAAATTAATAACGTTTGGGTTAATTTTTAGAAGTATATGAAAGAAACATCGAAAACATTCAATGAACTAAAATTAACTGTCAAACAGAGCAATCTGTCTGAGAATTTAAGTTGTTCTTCAACTGACTTTCCTTCAATCACTGCTTCTAAAAGGTTCGACAACATACAGGTATTTATATTTATATTCCTATCGAGAAAAAAAAACACAGAACTACTCAACGGAAAATAAAATAGCTCTAACTGTAGTTGCTGGTAGAGAAGTAAAATAATTTAGAAAAAATTTATGTAATCTAAAAAAAAAAATAATATATGATTTGAATATAGTATTGTAACGTTTCAACGCATTTTCATAATAACTGTAAGGACATGTTTGAAATAATAGAAATATTTCAAATCATCTTAGAAAGTTGAGTTTACGATATGAATTATAATCCTCACAAGCATGCTCCTTACATGTTACGCTTCATCATCATTCTGCAGTTAGTAATAAGATGACCTGCATAACAAAAACCATCAGAGTCATAAACACCATTCACATTTTGAGTCAAACAATAATTATACCAATTTCCTGATGACTACTCTAAGGCGCAGTTGAAGCCGGGATACTGATCGTTATCCTGATCGGGTGTTGAAAACTTCATAGTCAATAATATTTCTCCCATCTCCACTGTATCTAGAAACTTTTAGGGAATATTTTCCAAGCTCCGAATTTGTCTTGAGTTGTTTAAAATTTTCAATTTATGTAGTTATGAATGAGTTATTTTTAGTAAATTGAACATTAAATTTTATTTTTTAGAAATATCACAAATAAAGGTTGTTATTTAATATGATACATTTTAGTAAAAAAGAATAGTAAAAACAAATAAAAGTCAAAATGTCGTAACAACTTTTATTTTATGAAATATCTTGCATTAGATACTGCCAATTTACATGAACGCAGTTTACAAACCGTGAAATGGTCATATTCATCGGAGTACCAAGCACCGCTGATAAGCACTTCAAATCACAACCTGTAATCAGCCGATGCCGTTAATTGGTGCATCTTCTCCAAGCCCAACCAGAAGTTTTTGTAGTAAGTTCTAAATCCTAACTGCAAAATTATACTAACTCTAAACAATTTGAGGCAAAATGTCATTTTTCACGCGCATACTTTATACGTGTCCCAAGTTTGGTTAAAAATCTGCGAGGCATCAATCCTCTGCTGAATGACAATCCATCCATTGACAGACGTGACAGGAGTTGGGTTAGCAAACGTTGGAATGTTCAACAGGATTGTTTCATTGACAGCACTATACGTTGTTATGAATTGGAAAAAAAGTTATCATCCAATCAAAACGGTTGTAAAGATTTCACCAGACTTAAGGAAGGATTAATTCATTAGTGAATGCCTGATTAATGAAAGATTAAAGATTAAGCGTTGATTAATGTACGAAAACCTTGAGGATCATGACAGATGGACAACTGCTTCTTACCAGTGAGACACATGTAGAGGGCACATGTATTGTTGATGCCAGGCAGTAAGTTGGAACAAGAGTAAAACAATCCACCGTTGAAGGTGGATGGAAAGTTGCAGGATTTGCTTAGGGTCAAATTTAAACCTTTGGCTAAATTATTTCAATAATTTTATTTCAAGGAAAAAATAGTCATTAATTAATATACAAATTGTATCACTTGATGAAAAATTAACAAAAAAATCAAACATACGTAGTAGTTTTTTTATTCCAAGTTATATTTTTCCTTCACCCAATTAACAAAATTTACATTTTTAAACTAAAAACTTTTCAACAACTGTTGTTAAGTATTGAATTTAAAAAATGTGTGATTTATATGAAATATGTATCAAATGTTACAAAGCACAACACGATTTGACATTCAAATATTTGTTAAATTACTTAAAACATTCATTCTACAAACATTCATAATCTCTGGATTCAAAAAATAATAAACTAAAATCTTAAAATCCTTACTAGTAAATACCAGCAAAACAATCGCGTGCTCGTGTGCAGCATATTTATTTTTAGAATTTATCATCGATTTGAATCCTTCCTACCAATAATTTTCAATTGGGAAAAGAATGACAGCTCTTTCATTCTGTTTTTAAATTCACATTTTAAAAATTCACATTTTGAAATTCACCTTTGAAATTTACAATTTGAAAATTACTAGCAAAATGTTCATAGAGTCTGAAATCGATTTTATCTTCTCAAAGAAACATGTACAAATATGATTATGAACGTTCTCTACAAAAGATAGTTGACCCAAATTTGTATTCATTCATTCTTTCTTTCTTCTTATTCACCATTCCATCCATCCATCCATCCACATTTCATCACAAATAACGCTACAATAATGACAGACTTGAAATATATTTGAAATAAAATTTGTATTCAGCAATGTTCTTAAAATCAAAAATATTTTTAATATATTTAGAATTAAATACTACTAATTCAATATATTGATATTAAAATGTTTTAACATAATGAATAAATACGCATAAAACAAGTTAATATGTAAATAAAACTCGTAAACTAGATGTCTCTTTAAAATAAAAGTTAAAACTGTAATGCGTCCGTTGCCCATGTAAGAACATCCATCAAATTTTATTCAATTATTTTCAACTGCAAGATCAAACCCATCATGGGATGATCTGATTTCCCAGGCTGTCTGAGAACATTACTTTGCATCATCATCCAACAATCAGTAGCTAACCAAAAAGTTATAATTGTAAATGTTTTAAAATGAAGAAATATTAAAAGTTGTACAAATCAAATTTTGAAAATAGCGGAATGTTTTTAAAAAGCATGAGTTTAAATAGTTTTCATTCAATTCTAAGCATTCCTTTATTAAAAATAATTCTCTTTTCAACATTCTCTAGAAACATCATCAACAAAGACAGTTTGTTGGAAAAGAATATATCTGGTGGAAAATATTCACCTACCCTACATAGCTACAAACTATCGTATATACTATGATAGTTTGTTATTTGATACGTACATACGTAAGTCAGATATACATTTATATGCATATAATAGTTGTTGCGGCTTAATTAATCTAAGAAAGTAGAATATATGATATGAGTGATCATTACAAGCATGTTGCTTACGCGTTACGCTTCACCATCATTCTGCAGTAGGTGACGGTGGGAGAGTAACCGTAACTGAAATGTTGCGAGCCATACTCGTGATTGAGGTTTTGACAATAACACCAATTGAACCAGTTCCCTGCTGAATGCTCCAGGGCACAATTGGTTGATGCCACGTCGTTATCCTGATCTGGAGTTGAAAACTTCATCCCATTTTGGCGGTTGGACGGGTAGTTCAAAACGTCCCAATAATCTCCAATGTAGCCCGAGACGAAGAGGGAGTATTTTTCCAGTTCTGAATTGATCTGGATTGTTTAATCTCTGGATTGTTTCTTATAATTAGAAATTTTAATTTTTAATTTTTATGAAATTTTTATTAACTTTGATTAATATAAACTCTAGCTGTTGGCGAATCAAAAAAATAGTTGAAGGATAAAGGTCAATTACACTCTTCCGAATTTCAGAGGATTTAGCAACACGCCACAAACATCGTATATGAATGCATGCCAAACGACGTATCGCCCATGATGCATGTGATAGGCGAGAATCTTTTTGTCATATTCGAACCCGGTTACTGCAAAACAGCACCAGGCGACCTTAACCAGTGGGCCATCACGCCACACGCAGTTATTTGATACGGTATAGTATTTGAAAAATATAGAGAAAAAGATCAGTTAAACCGAATAAAAATGTGAACGTGCATTCTAATTTTTTATTTAAATAAGAATTTTTTTAAATGTTGTTCATGGAATTCTAAAAATTTTTGTTTTGGCAAATTGACCAACCGTGAAATGATCATATTCATCAGAGTGCCAAACACCGTTGATGAGCACTTCAAATCTCAACCTGTAATCAGCCCATGTCGTTAACCGATGCATCTTCTCCAAACCAAACCAGAAGTTTTTGTTGTAGATTCCAAATCCAGTCTGTCAAATTTTAATTTGAAATCATTTGGAAAACATAAAAACGGTCTGACTAATTCAAAATGTATACAAATCTCACAAACATCTTTTTGACGACATAAACAATAATTTACCTTGTACGTGTTCCAATTTTGGTTGAAACTTTGCGAGCCATCAATCCTCTGCTGAATGACAATCCATCCATTGACAGACGTGACAGGAGTTGAGTTGGCAAACGTTGGAATGTTCAACAGGATTGTTTCATTGGCAGCGCTGTAGGCTGTTTTATATGACAACTAAAATTATTCTCCCAAACCAGAACAAATAGTCTTCAACACGAACGCGTCATATCATAACAAACCTTGAGGATCAAGACAGATAGACAACTGCCTGTTATCAGTGAGACACATGTAGAGAGCACAAGGATTGCTGATGTCAGGCAGTGAGTTGGAACAAGAGTAGAACAATCCACCGTTGAAGGTGAATGGGAAGTTGCAGGATTTGCTCAGGGTCGTACTGTTTACTTTTAAGAAATATGTATCAGGTTAATTAAATCGCAAAAGTTTTGTTTATCTTTTTTCATCTTACAATTTAAATATTTCAACTGTGTTTCCATACTTCAAAAACTTTGTAAGCTCTTTTTTATGTTTTATAAATTGAAGGAGGGAGGTGCATATTCTAATTGGTGAAGTATTTTTTTAATTAAAAAGAAACAATCAAACTTACAGATCGCATGAGTGAGATTGCGTGTGGACGCTGCATGAATTATGAATACTAATGAATTATCATAAATTATTGTGAAAAGATTACAAATAAAAATAAATTAATCAGATGATAATTAACTAATTAATTAACATCTAAATGATTTATTCTTTAAATAAAAAAAAATGGACCAACCTAAAGCATCTCTGGCGGCAACATCCTACATTTGAAAACTCAAAAATTTAATAAATTTTAAAATTAAAAGTTCATCTCCGGCAAATATTTCATCTTTTATAAATAAAAAAAAAATAAAAAATAAACTGGCCTCATAAGCTTGACAGCGTGTTTTATTCAGAGCAATCTTGTAATGAACATCGCAAGTGAAATGAAACAGTTGGCAGTACTTAGCTGGATGACTAGCATTGTTGGATACGTAGTTGAATGCGTTGCAAGTGATGTTACCATTAGTTGGAGAAACATAATGAGAACATTTGGTAGAACATTCCAGTAAGGATCGTATGTTGGTTAGGACTGTGGTAGGTTCGGAAGAAAAACACATGGGATTGTCTGGCTCTCCTATCATTCCATACTTCTTATCAACTGCTGATGCATGTTTAACGGCTGCTAATGTCATCAAAAGGACTGCAATCAATAACATTTTCAATTTTCCGAATGCTCTTTAAATTCTAAAGAACATTTATCACGTTAGTTTATTAAATAAAAGTAACAGAACTGAAATTATAATAATTCTTTACTGAAAATTTATTTCAAAAATCATTTAACAAACAGCCAAATTCCTTCCAAATGTTAAAATTGTAAGAAACATTCACATCACTAATGGCATTTTCATGTCAAAAATATCTGCAAACATTTTACATTGTTGCCTGCTTTTTACTGTACTGAATGGCTTGCCTGTCAAAGCATAATTGTCTTATAAATGTAAACATTTTCTGCTAATGTTTGGCCAATATTAGCTCTATTCATTATTCAAGAGGTAATTTTCCTAGACCATGAAGTAAGATTTATTGCAAGCAAATGATAAAAATTGAATAATAAAATATTAATAAATAATAACAATGAATGTTTTGATTCTGTATGAATAATGTTGTCAGTTGAGGGACAAGGATTTTTTTAACAATGCAGCAAAATGTTGTTGATTGGATTTTCCAATTTTTAATTGAAGAAAATATACGCTGTAATTAAATCATAACAAACTACTAAACGTGAACAATCCAAAATAATATTTATTTTTTAAATCATAAATGTTAGTAAGATACCCAAAAAATCCCTCACAACCCAAAAACTTTTGTATGCTTATTTTCATACACTATATTGTAATATATTTTAATAATTAAATTATAATATATTTCTATAACTATATTTTTGTATTATATACTTTTCGGAAAATGGCAGAACATAGCGTGCGTGAAGAACAGTTACTTCTGCATTTTTTAATGTCTTTTCTGTATTGTTTCCATCAGCTCAGAGGAAAAGATTAGCCTTATAGCCTTATGATGTTCCATCACGTAACATGTGTGTGTGTGTGTGTGTGTGTGTGTGTGTGTGTGTGTGTGTGTGTGTGGTGTGTGTGTGTGTGTAAAACATTTTTTTTCTTCACACACAACTCACAAATTGACAAACACATAAACACACACACATAAACACACACACATAAAAACACACACATAAACACACACACACATACATAAACACACACACACACACACATAAACACACACATTCACGCATATACCCACTTTACTAATACTGCATTCGATTTGTGTGATATATGTTTCCAGTTAATCATATTTTCAAGATAGACTTGCTATCTATCTATTGCATCGTAATTAGAAAAAAAAACTTTTCTACCACTTAATCATTTTATTGAAAGGTCAAAAATTGTTATAGCAATAAAAATAGTTTTAAAATCTTTTAAAACAACTGAATACACAAATCACGTTGAAAATAATTAAAAGAATTTATTGAATATAATTTTTTATACGGTGGAGTTTTGTTTAACTTTGATGGCCTTATGTTGAAATGTTTTTCAATAACAATGCTCAACAATTTTACTTTTACAATTAACATTTTCGAAATAAATTTCTACTAAAACTTGTTAAAATAATTATTTTCAATATTTTCCAATTGCCTGAAACTCAGCTCATCTAGCTTTTGCTGCAGTTATTTATCGTCATTCCAGTTAACGTATATGTGTGTGTGTGTGTGTGTGTGTGTGTGTGTAGATATTATATATATATATATATATATATATATATATATATATTATATATATATATATATATTCTTCTTGAGTTTGGAAAATAACAGCAAAAGACGTCATCTTATTTTTTATGGCGCTAGTTATTCACAGTTCACAACAAAATAATGTCTTTTCAATTCGAAAAATATCTTTGAAAAGAAAATTTTATACTTCGGCCATGTCAGAAAATGCAGTATTACGTGGAATGTATATTGTAATACATTGAATGGTTTGTGTTGCAAAAATTTTTTGATGGATCTGTTGTTATTTAATTTTTGATGTATAAAAAAATTTTCACTACTTGAGTTATGAATGTTGACGAATAAACTATAAAACATTTTTCTTCTTACTCGTATCTACCATCTGTATATTTCTAAATTTCTCTTCTTCAGCGAATCATTCAATCTATCCATCTATCCTTTTTTTAAATATCATATTTTAAAGTATGTTTTCAACATAAATTTCAACTGCACATTCGTTTATATGTACGTTGCATCCAAGCTTACAAACACTCAAATCATTTCATCTTTCAATCCACCAAGCACCAGTTTCTAAATATGTGCGGAGTGTGAAATAGAGAAAACAAGAAAGATTATTTATACATAGAAAAAGAGAGAGAGAGAAAAAAAGAAATAAAAATTAACCATCTAAGCAAACAAATTCGAGCACACCTATATATAAATTTCATTCAGCCTAACCGGCCATTGAAATAGACGAAGATGTCTCCTTATAATAACAAAATGCACGTATAAAGAAAAAATAAAACACATCTGAAATGAAACGCACATTGTATTTAGAAAAATAATTTTCATGTAAAACGGAGAAGATATTGTTTGACGTGTGAAGAAGTTTGTCAAAAGTGTTTTGTCAAAAAAAAAATTGAAAACTAGCCATGCCGCTCTGCCGCTTGTAGCAACGATGTCTGATTCAAAATTTTACGGTGTTGGAAGGATGATTTTCAAAATTCTTCAAGTCGGTAATTTTTCGGCTGCAAAATTTTTATAAATCAAGAGAATTGAAAAATCGTTAAATTTATTGTTTAAATTACTGTAATGTGATCAAAGTTGTATATATGGAAAAGTTTTATTTCAAACTACGTGCACACGTTGCTCAAATATCACGAATTAAAAGGCATAGATGATAGAATGAAAAGATTTCTTCTACCAAAAATGAATGAAGTAAAAAGTTATTCGATGAGTGTACATCAATTCCATGACAGAAGTAAATAAAATCATGCTTAAATTTTATTTGAAATAATTGAAATCCTCTAAGAAAGTTGAATACATGATATGAATGAACATTACAAACATGAATGAACATTACATGTTTGTAATGTTCATTCATGACATATGAATGAACATTACAAACATGCCCTTTACACGTTACGCTTCATCATCATCTTGCATCCGGTAAAATCGCCATAATGAAAATTAATTGAGCCAAACGGACCGAGTTGTAAAAATATTTGTTTGTTTATTGAATTTTATAAAAAATGTTTTTAAAAAAAAAACTTACCAAATCTTGTTGTTATGGTTACGGATGCCAACACGATTAACTTCAGCACCATTTCAAATCCTTCATCTCATTTTTTAAATTTTGAGGATGCGCAAATACAGCCTTGCATCTACTCTATGTGATGGCCTTTTGCCTAACGGACCGTTCACGTTTTGAGATGAACACCGATTGAACCAATTTCCTGATGACTTTAAAGAAGCACAACTACCGCCAAAATACTGATCGTTATCCTGATCAGGAGTTGAAAATTTCATACCGTTGTGATTGTTTAAAACATCTCTCTTATCTCCACAGTATCCAGAAACGTCGATGGAAAACTTTTCATTTTCTGAGTTTATCTAGGTTTGTTTGTTTATTCATCTTGACATGATGATATTTTTTTAAAAAGTATTTGACAATGGTTACGAGTTATTGAAAATTTTAAAATAAGCAAAAACAATTATATATTTTTTTAAACAAAAAAAATGTAGAAGATGGAATGCTTCTTTCAAATTGTTATTTGAAATTTATACGCCTGCGAAAAAACAAACCCTGAAATGGTCATATTCATCGGAGTACCATTTACCACTGAAGAGAACTTCAAACCTCAACCTGTAATCAGCCGAGGTCGTTAATTGGTGCATCTTCTCCAAACCCAACCAGAAGTTTTTATAATAAATGCCGAAACCTGACTATAAATGGTAATAAACAAAAAAATTTAACAACTATTGAAAAAATATATTACACATAATACCTTGTACTCTATCCATTTTTGATTGAAACTCTGCGAGACATCAATCCTCTGCTGAGTGACAATCCATCCATTGACAGACGTGACAGGAGTTGAGTTGGCAAACGTTGGAATGTCCAACAGGATTGTTTCATTGGCAGCGCTGTAGGCTGGTGTATGATAGAACTACAATCATTGCGCATTAGAGATAATTATTCGGATGAGAATAAATTATTGATATACTTAGTTCATCTTTTTACTGAATATATTCACCATGATTTAATTCCTTATTTTGTAATAAAAGGCCATCACATAGAGAAGTTGCAAGGCTGTATTTGCGCATCCTCAAATGTATGTTTTGTTTTTCTTTGTTTTGTATCTAGGTATGTTGTTCGTTTTATTTGTATGTTTGTTTGAAACTCGTTCGCATGTGGCACTCAGCAAATGCAAGCGATGAGTGGTTGATGCGACAATAACGCGATAAAGTAACGAGATATGCTAATCTGTTTTGCAATCTGACTACTTCTGGAAGAAACCAAGTAATTAGTACTTTTCGAACTTTAAAAAGTTATTAGTTAAACTAATTTGACTACCTTCAAATCTGGGTAATTAGTTAGTATAAACTTTTTACTTGCATAAAATTGCTTCGTTAGTAGTTATTGTAATCTGATTGCTTAGAAATGTAAATTGTTACTAAAATCTACTCAGATTGCTGTTTAAAATTAGTAGTTTTAGTTACAAGATAAAGTATTTCGATTAGTAATTAACATAATTTACTATTTTTTTGGAAGTTACAAATTGAAGATTACCCATTTTGTATCTATGGATTCTTCATATGATTGATTGTACACTGAGAAAATCTTATTCCTACCGAACGCATACTATCATCTATTATTAATTTTATTATGTTTCAACTTTGTAAAAAATGTTCACTTTACATAGAAAATAATACAGTTAAATGATCATTGGGTAAATCTGAACGAAACAAAACGAAATATATTTTCTTGCCGAAATTGAGGATAAGAATTGAAATAAAGCACCTATGACTCGAAAGTTAACATCCATCGAAGTATTAAGATTGAATTTAGTAAGATTTCATGGCAATGAGTCACTAAATTGTAGTAACTGATTACTATTATCAAGTATCGGTAATATTTGTGCTGAAAGATTTTAAAAATACTTTTCAGATAGAGTATAAAAAGTAACAGCACATCCCTACAAGCAATGTGCGTCATAAAATAATAAAATAACAAATATCGCCATACTCCAGTCAAAACGTATTGTTTCGAGATTTAATTGTCTAACCAAATTTTTAAATTTTGACGAGATGAATAATTTAGCCGGTTGAATGAGTGTGAAAATATGAAAATTTTCCGTTTCAAAGCACAAAGTTCCCAAAAGTGCCCATCATGGACGACTGATTCTTTGGTACTTCAAAGGTATACAGAGGGTTTACGAGCTGGTGAAGTGGTTAAAATGTCTGGCATTGCTGTCGCAGTGACCAGGTTTAAATGCCAAAAGATTCCAGCCTATGAACAACTAGGGACTTTGAGTTTCTTTGAAAAATTTTGGTTTTGTTTGTAGTTGTGTTGTTTGAAAGCGGAGAAACATGGAGATGGAGAGAGAAAAGCATAAAATGAAGAGAAAGAGAGTGAGAAAAACAGATAAAAATGAAAGAGACACTCGACGGATGACTTGAGTCTTATCGAATGTTTTTTGGTTTTGTGTGTTGTTGTGCTGTGATGTTTCCAGGTACATTTGATTTTAAACATAGAGAGAAAAAGAGAAAGGGAGAGAGGAAAAGAGAGAGAAACTCTACAAATGGCTCTGAGTTTCATGAAATATGTTTAGTTTCGTGTTTGTTGTTGATGTTGTTTCCACTTACCAGGAGTGTTTGTTATACAGGTGTAAAAAAATTTTTATTTCAAAATTTTTATATCCGACTGACGTGATGAATAATTGAGTGGCAGGTTCTTCGGCGCGTTTCAATAAAAAGTTTGCACTTGAACAGTTGGAAGTTAATTGAGTTGGAAGTTAATTTGGTTGGAAGTTAATCAAGTTGAAAGTTAATTGAGTTGGAAGTTAATTTGGTTGGAAGTTAATTGAATTGGAAGTTAATTGAGTTGGAAGTTAATTGAGTTGGAAGTTAATGGAGTTGGAAGTTAATTGAGTTGGAAGTTAATCAAGTTGGATGTTAATTGAGTTGAAAGTTAATTGAGTTGGAAGTTAATTGAGTTGGAAGTTAATTGAGTTGGAAGTTAATTGGGTTGGAAGTTAATTGGGTTGGAAGTTAATTGGGTTGGAAGTTAATTGAGTTGGAAGTTAATTGGGTTGGAAGTTAATTGAGTTGGAAGTTAATTGAGTTGGAAGTTAATTGGGTTGGAAGTTAATTGAGTTGGAAGTTAATTGAGTTGGAAGTTAATTGAGTTGGAAGTTAATTGGGTTGGAAGTTAATTGAGTTGGAAGTTAATTGAGGTATTATCGTTGAGGTGACTAAAACGAATTTGATTAAAAACGAATCATAGTATATTTTTGAGTAGTATTCACTTATTAATTCATAATGTAACGACAACTTAGTTGTTTTTCTTTCATTTTTTTTCAACAGAAAAATACTTTTTATTGCAGCTAAACATTTTATTCAATGAAAATTCGTATTCAACAACGTTACAGCAATGAAGTTTGCTTCAAAATGTTGGTGTAATGGTTAAGGCGCCTGATCCTGCTGTTGCGGTGACCGCCTTCAAATGCAAGAAGATTCTCCGCCTATCATCACATGCATCATGTGCGTGTTTGTCTGTGCGTGTGTGTACGTGTTTGTGTGCGTGTGTGTGTGTTTCAAAAATGTTTATAATTAAATGCTAAAGACATAATATAATGATATTAAAATGTTTCGATCTAATGAATATACATGAAAATCACACAAAACACGTTAAAATATTACTGAAACTCGTAAACTATACATAAATCTTTCTTTAACATAAAAGTTAAAACTGCAATGCATCTCTTACTCATGTGAGAACATCCATCAGGTCTCATTCAATTATTCTCAACTGCAAGATCAAACACATCACGTGATGATGTGTTAGATCTGCCAGGCTGTCTGAGAACGTTCCTTTGCATCCCCATCCAACAATCAGTAGCCAGTCAAGAAATTATCACGAAAAATGTCTCAAAGTGAAAAAATAATAAAAATTGTATCAATCACATTTGGAAAATTGCGGAACATTTTGGAAAAATTTCTATCTACGACATTAATTACAGAATCACATTAAATACTGAATCACATTAATTACAGAATCACATTAATTACTGAATCACATTAATTACTGAATCACATTAAATACTGAGTCATATTAATTACAGAATCACATTAAATACTGAGTCACATTAATTACAGAATCACATTAATTACCGAATCACATTAATTACTGAATCACATTAATTACTGAATCACCTTAATTACCGAATCACATTAATTACTGAATCACATTAATTACTCAATCACATTAATTATTGAATCAAATTAATTACTCAATCACATTAATTATTGAAAGCATCTAAACATAAATATTAATCGTCTTCATTCGATTTTACATTCTCTTTAAGTTTAAAGAAAATAAAAAGTTAAAAGTTGCACAACTTTTTCGCTGAGAGAAGCAGTGTTGAAATCGAAGTCGGTCGAAATCGGGAAATTTTGCTTGATTTTTCATCCGACCCCAGAAATGGTTAAAAGTTTCAAAAAATGTAAAACTGATTCGCATGTTAGTGATGCAAAGAAACTCGACAACTATGAAGCTTGCCAATTATACAACTTGCTAATTATAAAACCTCCTGCCTTGCAACTCAGCAAACTACAACGTTATTTTCTGCTCAGCTACCATAATGCAAAAATTTGATATTACCTTTCATTATATTTTAAACAATTAATATAGAAAAATTTCACTGAGAAAAGCAATTACACCGACTGATTTTCATTGAGCAGTTAGTGAAAGATGATATCTAAAGTAAAACTGTGAAGCAAAAGTTGAAAAAATGTTCAGAGAGTTGGAACCAGTGTCAGGAGTGTGATGATGATGAATGAAGGAGTCGCAGTTGACTCGCACACCCTCAAACACCACACAGGTTGCACAAATTTCACGGTGGAAAAGCATGGTTGCTATAAAAAGTTTGCTACTGCACGAATCGATGGTTAACTGTTGAATAGATTCAGCTTGCACGATAAAGCTTGCACGAAATATTCGAAATAATTTGAAGGATCTAAAAAAGTAGGATATATGAGATGAATAATCGTAAGAAACATGCTCCTTACACGTTACGCTTCAACATCATCCGGCTGTAGGTGAGGTCAGTACCTGTGTAATGGAAAGAACTTGATCCGAACGGGCCATTCACATTTTGAAAACCACACCAATTGAACCAATTCCCTGATGAATACACTGAAGCACAACTACCGCCAAAATACCGATCGTTATCCTGATCAGGAGTTGAAAAGTTCATACCGTTGTGATATTTTAAAACATTTCTCTTATCTCCACAGTATCCAGAAACGTTGATGGAAAACTTTTCAAGCTCTGAATTGATCTAGGTTTGTTTGTTTATTCATCTTGATATGATGATATTTTTTAAAAAAGTATTTGACAATGGTTACAAGTTATAAAAATTTTTAAAATAAGCAAAAACTATGGAAGATGGAGGTAAAGTTCAATGTTACATAATACAGTTAATTGATAAATGAGTAAATCTGAACGAAACGAAACGAAATTTTATTTTCTTACGAAAATTGAAGATAAGAATTGAAATAAAGCAGCTGACACGAAAGTTAACATCCATCGAAGTAGGGTACAATTGAATTTAGTAAGATTTGATCGGCGATTTTTGGCAATGAGTCACTAGATTGTTAGTAACTGAATACTATTAGTAGGTATCAGTAATATTTGTACTGAAATATTTTAAAAATACTTTTCAGAGAGTATAAGAAATAACAGCACATCCCTGCAAGCATTGTGCGTCATAGAATGATAAAAACAACAAATATCACCATACTCCAGTCATAACGTATTATTTCGAGATTCAATTGTCTGACCAAATTTTTAAATTTTGACGAGATGAATAATTTAGCAGGTTGAGTGTGAAAATATGAAAATTTTCCGTTTCAAAGCACAAAGTTCCCAAACGTGCCCATCATGGACGACTGATTCTTTGGTACTTCAGAGGTATACAGAGGGTTTACGAGCTGGTGAAGTGGTTAAAATGTCTGGCATTGCTGTCGCAGGGACCAGGTTTGAATGCCAAGAGATACCAGACTATCAACTGCTCCACGGTCCACTGATTCGTGTTATTATGTATACTATTTTGGGGATGAAATTTAATTGGAAATATTTTAATCATAATAATCATTATTACTAGTTATTTATATTATTATCATTATTATTGTCGTCGTCGTTGTTGTTAAAGTTAGAAAAAGGATAAAGAATAAGAGAGAGTAAAAGAGAGAGATAGAAAGATTCAACTTGGGACTCGCTTTAGTTTCATCAAAAAATTTTGGTTTTGACTGTTGTTGTGTTGTTTCCAGGTATTTTTTAATGGAATGAAAGCAGAGAAACATAGAGAGGGAAAGAGAAAAACATAAATTGTAGAAAGAAGAGACAGTGAGAGAAAGAGATAAAACTAAAAATGAGATACACTCGAATGTTTTTGGTTATGTGTGTTGTTGTGTTGTGATTTTTCCAGGTACTGCTACTGATACAACACTAGTATAAATAGTAAAATACTAGTAACATGAACAACATTAAAAACTAAGCAAAGAATCGCCTTTACAATTTGCTGGGTTTCAAAATTTTTCAAACGTTGTGACGAAATGAATAATTGAAATGGTTCATTTAGTGCAATTAAAATTTATTTTTTTAAATTAACAGATTAGTGATAGCTGAATGGTTGAAGACGCCTGGTTCGGCTTAGCGGAGACATGGTTCGACTGCACGGATATACCGGTATATTCTTTTTTGTAGTTGTAATAGTGTTTGATCAAATACTCATCATAGCACATTTTTGCGTAGTATTAACGTATTATTTTATTATGTAACGACAGCTAAGTTGTGTTTCTTTCATTTTTTTAACATAAAAAAATACTTTTTATTGCAGCTAATGATTTTATTCAATGAAAATTTGTATTCAACAACGTTACAGCATCGAAAAGTGCTTCAAAATGTTGGTGTAATTATTAAGGCGCCTGGTCCTGCTGTTGCGGTGACCGCCTTTAAATGCAAGAAGATTCCCCGCCTATAATCACTTGCATCGTGTGTGTGTGTGTGTGTGTCTGTGCGTGTGAGTTTGTGCGTGTGTGTACGTGTTTGTGTTTACTACACTTCATTTTTCAAAAAAAAAAGAAAGTAAAATTATAAAAAAAAATTTTATTAAAAATGATATCAAAAAGGCATAAACATTAAAATGAAAAGATTTCTTCTACGAAAAATGAATAAAAAATTATCAGACAGGTAAACAACATTTCTATGACAGGTGTAAACAAATCACGCATGAAATAAATTGAAATCCTCTAAGAAAGTTGAATATATGATATGATTGAACATTACAAACACGTTACGCTTCATCATCATCCCGCAGTAAGTAAAGTTGGGAAAACCGGCATAATGAAAATTAATTAGAGTAAAAATGTTAGCCCGTGCATCTCTCGAGCAGAACCCACATTATCGATGAGCAGAACAAAACATTAGAATTAAGGTATAAAAAAATGTACTTTCTATCATAGATTTATAATTCTAATGTTTTTAACTAAATGTTTTTTTAATTATTAGCACTAATTAAAATTAATGAAAGTGGGCAAATTTTATTTAATATGGACTTTTTAAACTGGGGTGTTTTTATAACTCTGATGGCCTTATGATGAGTTGAATAATATTAATTTCAATTGTTTTTTCATTACTAATGCTCACCAATTTGTTCAGGACAACTTATTGTTTGCAACAATTAAAAAATTGAATCGTATATCTCATGAATATGGACAAAAAAATGTTTGCAAGCCATCATCAATCAATCTCTCGTCACTAAATGTTGACCAATGAACATTAATCAATGTTCCTACTACAAGTTACGCTTCACCATCATCCTGCAGTGAGTAGCGGGAGAATAAGCGTAATCAAACGACGAACCATAAACTCCATTCAGACGCTGGTAGTAACAACTGTTGTACCAACTTCCAGATGAAAACTGAAAAGCGCAGTGGTATGTTGGATGAAGATCGTTGTCTTGATCTGGCGAAGAAAAGTTCATTCCATTTTGAACGTACAATGGATCTGGATGGTTCAGAACATCGCATTTATCTCCTCTGTATTTAGAAACGTTGAGAAAGTATTTTTGAAATTCTGGGCCTACCTGCAACATTTTTATCGTTTAAATTGTATTGAAATATTAACGTTTTGTAGTCATATTAGAATTTTTACTAGTACCATTGTAATTAAAACTGCCATTTAAATTTTGACAAAATAAATCAATTTCAGAAATTAAAGGTTAAATTTTGACAGACCTTGAAATGATCATATTCATCGGAGTACCAAGAACCACTGATGAGAACTTCAAATCTCAATCTGTAATCAGCCGATGCCGTTAACTGGTGCATCTTCTCCAAACCCAACCAGAAGTTTTTGTAGTAAATGCCAAATCCTGACTTAATTTTTTAAACAGTAAAATTCAGCATGTATTGACAAAATTTTTTACACAAAATACTTTGTACGTGTTCCAATTTTGGTTGAAACTCTGGGAGCCATCAATCCTCTGCTGAATGACAATCCATCCATTGACAGACGTGACAGGAGTTGAGTTGGCAAACGTTGGAATGTTCAACATGATCGTTTCATTGGCAGCACTGTAGGCTAATATGCAATAAAAGTTAAAAAAAAAGATGTTTATATGTTCCGGTGAAAAAATTTTTATAAATTTCTTTCTACATTTTTGAAAAATGAATTTATCAAAAATTTACAAATAATTTTTCAAAAACCTTGAGGATCAATACAGATGGACAACCGCCTGTTAGCAGTGAGGCACATGTAGAGAGCACAAGGATTGTTGATGCCAGGAAGTGAGTTGGAACAAGAGTAGAACAATCCACCGTTGAAGGTGAACGGGAAGTTGCAGGATTTGTTCAGGGTCAGAGGATAATTTGTTGCTTAAAAAACATTATTTTTGAATAGAGAAGTTGTTCAATTAACATATAGTGTCACTATTTACATTCTACATTAATTCACTATTCAAAAGGAAATCGTCAAAAATTCAAAAACCTTAACCAGCTACTATTAATTTAATTTATTAAACAGTTAGTTAAGGTAATGAAAGATCGAGCAAATAATGTATTAAAAAAATCACTAACGCAACGCTTCATTGCTCGTGGTATCCTGCAATGAAAATTTAACTGAATGAGAAAAGATGTAGAAATGAAATAAAAAATTGCTATTAAGAGATAATTCAAGCAATAAAAGAGAATTTTCTACTTTAAACAAAATTAAATAACTAACTCTATATGCTTTGCAACGTGTTTTATTCAGAGTAATTCTACAACTTGTGTTCTTGTTAGTGAAAAGAAACATTTGGCAGTACTTAGCTGGATGACTAGCATTGTTGGATACGTAGTTGAATGCGTTGCAAGTGATGTCACCATCAGTGGGAGAAACATAATGAGAACATTTGGTAGAACATTCCAGTAAGGACCGTATGTTGGTTAGGACTGTGGTAGGTTCGGAAGCGAAACACATGTGATTGTCTGGCTCTCCTATCATTCCATACTTCCTGCCAACTCCTGCTGACGCTAACGAGTTGACTGATGACGATACCGAAGTAATCAAAATAATCAATAAAAACGTTGAGAACCACATTTTAAATTTTAATTTAATTGAATAAAAGATTTAACATTCAAAATATATTCCTCGAAATTCAAATACTAATGCTCAATTTCTGCCCTACAAAAAACTTGTCTGTTTGTGGCGTGTCCAAACTTGTTTAACATTTTCATTCCTTCTTGAAGCAATATTCAGTAAGCAGTGGATGTCTCACTAGTTTGCTCGTCCTTAATTAAAGCTGTCAAAATTTCATGGTCCCGAATTCCTAGTCCAACCAACTAATTACAGTGCAAGTGTGTATGGGTGCACACACACGCACATAAAAACACACACACACATGCACATACACAAACATAAACACATGTTTAGTACCCACACACAAACACAAACACACACACACATATGCATGCACATCCACAAACAATCACGCATGTGCACTGTGATGTGACACACACACGCACAAACACAACGTACACAGTGGCAGGTTGGAAGATAGATTCTTTATTCTTTCTTCTTTCATTGTTATTTTGCTGGAGACAAAATTTTGATGTGTAATTTAGCATTTTTAATTCTGAGTACGTCGTACAGAACATGTAACAACACACATACACACAACTCACACACATTAACACACACACACAACACACTCAGCATTCACAAACAACACAACACACACACGCACACACATACACTGTATTCGATTTGTGTGATATATGTTTTCAGTTATTCATATTTCCAGGATAGACTTGCTATCTATCTATTGCATCGTAATTAGAAAAAAAACTTTTTCTACCACTTAATAATTTTATTGGAAAAACAAAAATTGTTACACAGCAATAAAAATGGTTGTAAAAGTTTTTAAAACTAATAAATGCACAGATCACGTTGAATGTAATAAAGACCTTAAGCTATGGGAGACTAAATAAATATTTAGAAATGATCATATATTAAAATGTAATTGGAGGTATCTGAAACTAAAGATTAATGAGTAATATAATGATTTTAAAAAGTTTCAATCTAACAAATTTTCATATAAAACTCACAAGTTTAGAAGTTTTGTCAAAGTTTTCTGATGAGCCAAAAATGATCTCGTAATAGCTTATTTATAAATCATCATTCATATAAATGTTATATAAAATGCTAGTGCCAATGTTAACATTAATAACGAAATAAACTTTTTATTTTTCGAGCATGAAAAACTTGATGAATGTTCATTCATTCAATACTTTACAGATCAATAGTTCTAAACAGATCAGTGGTTACATTTATAATTTTAAATGTTCATTTACTAAACTTAATTTTTCAATAAATAAAGAAAGTAAAATTATATCAAAAATGCTATCAAAAAGGCATAAACATTAAAATGAAAAGATTTCTTCTACGAAAAAATGAATAAAAAATTATCAGATAAATAAACAACATTTCTATGACAGGTGTAAACAACTCACGCATGAAATAAATAGAAATCCTCTAAGAAAGTTGAATATATGATATGAATGAACATTAGAAACATGAATGAACATTACAAACATGCTCCTTACACGTTACGCTTCATCATCATCCCGCAGTAAGTAAAATTGGGAAAACCGGCATAATGAAAATTAATTAGAGTAAAAATGTTAGCCCGTGCATCTCTCGAGCAGAACCCACATTATCGATGAGCAGAACAAAACATTAGAATTAAGATATAAAAAAATGTACTTTCTATCATAGATTTATAATTCTAATGCTTTTAACTAAATGTTTTTTTTAATTATTAGCACTAATTAAAATTAATGAAAGTGGGCAAATTTTATTTAATATGGACTTTTTAAACTGGGGTGTTTTTATAACTCTGATGGCCTTAAGATGAGTTGAATAATATTAATTTCAATTGTTTTTTCATTACTAATGCTCACCAATTTGTTCAGGACAACTTATTGTTTGCAACAATTAAAAAATTGAATCGTATATCTCATGAATATGGACAAAAAAATGTTTGCAAGCCATCATCAATCAATCTCTCGTCACTACTACACGTTACGCTTCACCATCATCCTACAGTAAGTAGCGGGAGAATAAGCGTAATCAAACGACGAACCATAAACTCCATTCAGACGCTGGTAGAAACAACTGTTGTACCAATTCCCAGAGGAATACTTAAAAGCGCAGTGGTATGTTGGATGAAGATCGTTGTCTTGATCTGGAGTAGAAAAGTTCATTCCATTTTGAACAAACCTTGGATCCGGATGGTTCAGAACATCGCATTTATCTCCTCTGTATCCAGAAACGTTGAGAAAGTATTTCTGAAATTCTGGGCCTACCTGCAACATTTTTATCGTTTAAATTGTGTTGATATTTTAACATTTTATAGTTTTAGTAAAATTTTTACGGGTGAAACCGGTAAAAAAATTACTTTTAGTTTTACAAAGAATCATTATAGGTTAAGAATATTGGTATTAAAAATTAACAAACCTCGAAATGATCATATTCATCGGAGTACCAAGAACCACTGATGAGCACTTAAAATCTCAACCTGTAATCAGCCGATGCCGTTAATTGGTGCATCTTCTCCAAACCCAACCAGAAGTTTCTGTCGTAAATTCCAAACCCTGACTGCAAAGTTTTATCATCTCTATAAACTGCGAACCAAAAATTTATTTTTCAAATTCATACTTTATACGTCTTCCAATTTTGGTTGAAACTCAGCGAGCCATCAATCCTCTGCTGAATGACAATCCATCCATTGACAGACGTGACAGGAGTTGAGTTGGCAAACGTTGGAATGTCCAACAGGATTGTTTCATTGACAACGTTGTAGGCTGAAATTTATGTCATGACTCGGAATCATTTATTATTATAGACAATCACAATATTTAATGCTGTCATGTCAGTGGTGAGTTGAGACGTCGTTGCTAAGAATATCAACTGAGTTGTCAGTCATTTAAATGTGATCTACTATTTATAACTTCTTTTGAAATGCAGTAGCTAGTTATGTACTGTTAGAATAAAGCTCACCATTCATAATATCAAAAAGCAGCGGTGAGCATTTTCAAATATAATTAAATGCAATAAGGATTGAAAATTTAACACTTTCATAAAAATTACATCCAGTCTCTTTTCTACACTCTCCACACTACATCGGTAAAAGCCTAAGAAAGTCCATGCAAATTTCTCTTTGCAAAAAATCATCGAGAAAATATTTAAATAAAGTGACGATATTATAAACTAGAAACAACCTTGAGGATCAAGACAGATGGACAACTGCCTGTTAGCAGTGAGACACATGTAGAGAGCACAAGGATTGTCGATGCCAGGTAGTGAGTTGGAACAAGAGTAGAACAATCTCCCGTTGAAGTTGAATGGGAAGTTGCAGGATTTGCTTGGAGTCAAGGAGGTTTTGTTTGCTATCAAAAAATATTTTCAATATTTTCATAAAAATTTAAACTTCTGAAATCCCGGCCGGAGTTCGCGTGCAAAATTTAATCAAGTCCTATATTGCAGGCATTCATATTTATAAGCATTGTATTCAGAATATGAAAACGAGTATTAAAAAATGTGCCCTGTATAAATTAGGATGGTTGTTGAATAAATGTTGAAATTATGATTAAACGAGAACCAAGATAAAAAGACAGTAAAAGCAATTCTTAACTGCCACAATTCTGATTTATAGAAAATTAAAAAAAAAATTAGTTTGAAAATTTCAAAATTTTGGTAACATCTATCCCTGCTTCAAACTGTTATCTATATATAAATTTTAAATAATTTTTACTTTATATAAACATCAGTTATTTATTGAAAAATACTAAAAAATGATTATTTTCACCAAAAATATTTTTATTCTCTTTAGAATGTTCAAGGAAAATTGCTAGCGTATTCAACATTGAAATAGCTTTTTATACAAGAAGGAACAAATTATCAAACTTACAAATTGCTGAAGTTAGATTACGATTGAACACTGTATGAGTATGTGACAAAATAAATTATTTAACAAAATAAATAAATTAAATAATAAATACTTAATGCTTAATGCTTACTAATCAATTTATTAATCTAGTAAAAAGTTAACTAACTCAATTTCTTCCTGGCCGGAACATCCTTCGTTGGAAAACTCGACAATTTAGCGAATTTTTCAAAAAAACAAAAGTTTTTATAAACATAAAAAAAATTATTAATAATGAAAAACAAGAGTAAACTGGCCTCATAAGCTAGGCAACGCGCATTCTTCAGAACAATCTCGTAATGGACATCGCAAGTGAAATGAAACAGTTGGCAATACTTAGCTGACCGACTAGCATTGTTGGATACGTAGTTGAATGCGTTGCAAGTAATGTTACCATCAGTGGGAGAAACATAATGAGAACATTTGACAGAACATTCCAGTAAGGATCGTATGTTGGTTAGGACTGTGGTAGGTTGGGAAGAAAAACACATGGGGTTGTCTGGCTCTCCTATCATTCCATACTTCTTATCAACTGCTGAAGCTAACGAGTTGACTGATGAGGACAGCAGAATTATTACTGAACATACTTTTACAATTAACATTTTCGAAATAAATTTCTACTAAAACTTGTTAAAATAATTTTTTTCAATATTTTCCAATTGCGTGAAACTCAGCTCATCTAGCTTTTGCTGCAGTTATTTATCGTCATTCCAGTTAACGTATATATATGTGTGTGTGTCTGTGTGTAGATGTAATATATATATATATATATATATATATATATATATATATGTACATATATATATATATATATATATATATATATATATGTACATATATATATATATATATTTATATCAGTAAATTTCGGTAACAAATTTTCATTTAAGCATATTTCATTAAACGCGATGCTTATATTATTGTTATTTAATTTTTTATTAAGATTTTCTATTTTTCTTATTAGTTTTTTATAATTATAATTTAAATTAAAAATAAGAACACCAATATTCATTATATAATTATTTATTAAGCGACGTTTCGAATTTTATAATTCATCTTCAGGCAATTTAATATTAATTCAAATAAAACATAACAATAAACTGTCAGATGACGTAATAAGAGTTGAGCGCGAAAGTAACGTAACGATTAAAGTTAAATTACGTAAGTAGTTAAATTAAGTATAATAACCAATTATTTTGTAATATAACATAATAACATATATTGTATGTGCAATATTATGTTAATAATAATAATAAATTAAACATTTCGTGATGAAATAATTAATATTAAAATTATATTACAAAATAATTGTAAAATAAACAAAATAAACAAAGTATATATAAATTTCATTCAGCCTAACCGGTCATTGAAATAGACGAAGATGTCTCCTTATAATAACAAAATGCACGTATAAAGAAAAAATAAAACACATAAAACAATGAAACGCACATTGTATTTAGAAAAATAATTTTTATGTAAAACGGAGAAGATATTGTTTGACGTGTGAAGAAGTTTGTCAAAAGTGTTTTGTCAAAAAAAAATTGAAAACTAGCCATGCCGCTCTGCCACTTGTAGCAACGATGGCTGATTCAAAATTTTACGGTGTTGGAAGGATGATTTTCAAAATTCTTCAAGTCGGTAATTTTTCGGCTTACTTTGCGATTCAAAAAATACAAAATTACAACATTATGACGTAAAATATTTAAAATTATTTCAATATTTACTTTTTTTGTCTGGTGGTGGTGCAATCTTCCAATCCCCCTTCCCACTCTTTGGATGAATCGCTCTACAACAGGTCCATTGTTGGTAAATTCCGTCTAGTACAATAATTATTAATAATTAAATAATAATTATATAATTAATAATTAACAATACAATTATTCAAAAATAGTAATTGTCTTTTCAAACGAGTGAGGAAAATTAATTTCCTCGACAAGTTTTGTTAGACGATCTTGCATTGTCTCTTGTCACGTCGTCACATGTGGCAAGTCTATTGTTTGATTATTTTCTTCAAAGAAGATATACCGTAGATGATGTTTATTGATAGTTTATAGATGATATTTTTATTCTTCTATAATTTATTTTATATTTTGAAATATATTTTAGCAGTAATTTTAATTATTAACCTTATAATTTTATAATCTATTATTA
>NW_008704502.1:2094414-2097029 GCF_000326865.2 Helobdella robusta
TTAAAAAGAGAAAATTTATTCTCAATTTTATAATTTAAAAAAAAACAAAAACACAATTGTGAAACACAGTTATTAAATCATGATAACATATATATCAAATGTGAATAATGATGAAAGAATTAGACAGTTTTCAATAAAATATTGGATGTTCAACGCCAAACTCTTATGCAGTTTAATATAAACTACACTGGTCAACACCCAAAAAATTTCCTAAGGTCTTTCGGCTGATTTATGGAAATTTTGATGTCCTGAATCCAAATATCACATTGGTTTTTCTAGATCAGGTCAACTTTCTAAGCTATGGCCATATCTTCATTTTCACTTTTTTGTGTACAGTCCCAGGTATTTTCGCTGTATGTGATGCTTTGTTCTTAATCACTTCATCAATATGAGGAATTTGCAATTTTTAATTAATTGGTATTTTTATGTTTCCCCTATGCACACACACACACACACACACACACACACACACACACACGTTCAATGCATTAAATCACGTAACTACAGTCACGTGATCAGACAATCGCAGACATGCCCGGACGAGGCTGTGTATAACTATGGATAGTTACGTCAGCATTTTCCAAATCTGAGCCATATAGCAGATTGCATTAGTATAGGTATCAGTTGCAAACGAATCGCAAGCGAACGACATGGCTTCCAAGAGAAGATCTTGTAAAAATAAACCCGACGTATTTTGCTATATCTGCGGTGAATACACACTTGTTCATAACAGGAATCAAGTCACATGTTTCATAAAGCGTGCTTACCATGCTTATTTTGGTATTAAACTTGGTGACCAGGATAAAGATTGGGCGCCACACATGGTATGCAAGGCTTGCACCGTGTATCTGCGTCAGTGGACCAAGGGCAAGAAGACGTGTCTGAAGTTTGGAATTCCCATGGTTTGGCGGGAGCAGAGAAACCATGACACTGACTGCTACTTCTGTAGCATCGATCTGACTGGGATAAACAGAAAGAACCGAAGCAGCCTCGAGTATCCTGATTTGCAGTCCGCACGTCGTCCTGTAGCTCATTGTGATGATATTCCAGTACCTGTGTTTCACAAACTTCAAGACATCAGTGATGACGAATCCTCCAGTGATGAAGATCAGGAAACAGAAGAAGAATGGCCAGTTGTTGACGATGAAACTCCACAGCTTTTTTCCCAACAGGAGCTAAATGATCTAGTTCGCGACCTCAGCTTGTCAAAGGCCTCTGCTGAACTGTTGGCATCCAGATTGAAAAAAAACCTCCTCTCTGGCTGTGCTCGCATCACCCTGTACCGCAACAGGCATCAAGAGTACCTCCAATTTTTCTCGGAGGTGCAGGACTTGGTGTACTGCACAGATATTGCACAGCTTCTGCACCACCTGGGAGTGCCGCAGTACAAGCCCGAAGACTGGATACTGTTCATTGACAGCAGCAAGCGGTCACTGAAATGTGTTCTACTGCACAACGGCAACCAGTTTGCCTCTGTGCCCCTTGCTCACTCTACTAAACTGAAGGAGAAGTATGAAGCGGTGAAGTATGTGCTGGAGATGATTCGTTATGATCAGCATAAGTGGGTTATTTGTGTCGACCTGAAGATGGTGAATTTTTTGTTGGGGCAACAATCCGGGTTCACCAAATACCCAGGTTTTCTGTGCATGTGGGACAGTAGAGACAGGATACTCTTCCCACCACTGCACATCAAGCTTGGCTTGATCAAGCAGTTCACAAAAGCTCTAGACAAGGAAGGTGGCTGCTTCAATTACATGTGCCAGACATTTCCGGGAGTAACCATAGTGAAGTTAAAAGCTGGTATCTTTGACGGTCCTCAAATCCGTCGGCTCATCAGAGATCCAGAGTTTGAAAAGTCAATGAACAAAGTGGAACAGGAAGCATGGAATGCTTTTGTTCTCGTTGTGAAAAACTTCCTTGGCAACAACAAGGCCAGAAACTATGCTGAACTTGTCAACAATATGGTGACTGCTTTCAAAAAACTCGGATGCAACATGAGCATCAAACTGCATTATCTATTTTCACATATGGATCGTTTTCCTGAGAATCTTGGATCAATGAGCGACGAGCAGGGAGAGGGATTCCACCAGGAGATGAAGGAGATGGAGACCAGGTATCAGGGACGTTGGAATGCCGTCATGATGGCTGATTACTGCTGGACTCTAAAGAGAGACATCCCTGATGCTGAGCATTCCAGGGTATCCAATAAACGGAAGTTCCAGCCCTAAATTCTTAACAATGACAAACATTAATGACCCTTACTTAAGGTACTGTGTTTCAGAACGCTTTTTTCTCTTTGAAACCAATTCCGAATGAGAAATGTTCATAGAAATAAACCGATTATGGCACAAAAATTTTACTGATTTATTCACAAATAAAATAAAATAAACATTTAACTTAGCAGAAAAACTGGACCTGACCTAGAGAAACGGATGTCATTTTCGGACTCAGCGGTGCCAAATTATCATAAATCAGTTGTAAAAAATTAGGAAATTTCCTCAAAAATATTTTTGTTGCTCAGTGCTATCATTATTTGAACTGCAAAATTTTTATAAATCAAGAGAATTGAAAAATCGTTAAATTTATTGTTTAAATTACTGTAATGTGATCAAAGT
>NW_008704502.1:2097079-2101951 GCF_000326865.2 Helobdella robusta
ATTAAATTATATTACAAAATAATTGTAAAATAAACAAAATAAACAAAGTATATATAAATTTCATTCAGCCTAACCGGTCATTGAAATAGACGAAGATGTCTCCTTATAATAACAAAATGCACGTATAAAGAAAAAATAAAACACATAAAACAATGAAACGCACATTGTATTTAGAAAAATAATTTTTATGTAAAACGGAGAAGATATTGTTTGACGTGTGAAGAAGTTTGTCAAAAGTGTTTTGTCAAAAAAAAATTGAAAACTAGCCATGCCGCTCTGCCACTTGTAGCAACGATGGCTGATTCAAAATTTTACGGTGTTGGAAGGATGATTTTCAAAATTCTTCAAGTCGGTAATTTTTCGGCTTACTTTGCGATTCAAAAAATACAAAATTACAACATTATGACGTAAAATATTTAAAATTATTTCAATATTTACTTTTTTTGTCTGGTGGTGGTGCAATCTTCCAATCCCCCTTCCCACTCTTTGGATGAATCGCTCTACAACAGGTCCATTGTTGGTAAATTCCGTCTAGTACAATAATTATTAATAATTAAATAATAATTATATAATTAATAATTAACAATACAATTATTCAAAAATAGTAATTGTCTTTTCAAACGAGTGAGGAAAATTAATTTCCTCGACAAGTTTTGTTAGACGATCTTGCATTGTCTCTTGTCACGTCGTCACATGTGGCAAGTCTATTGTTTGATTATTTTCTTCAAAGAAGATATACCGTAGATGATGTTTATTGATAGTTTATAGATGATATTTTTATTCTTCTATAATTTATTTTATATTTTGAAATATATTTTAGCAGTAATTTTAATTATTAACCTTATAATTTTATAATCTATTATTATTAGTAGTAATGTCGTTAGTATTGCGACTGATTTGAACTAGTCAGATAATTGATATAAAACAACAACAACAACACACGTTTAGACGACATTTTCCCCGAGATCGGGGGTTGCCGTTTGTCTACCTATGATGAAACCGAAATACCCCTCGACGCCATTCTGCCGGATACTTAGGGCCATTGTCACTTCTGTCATCATAAGTAATTTATTTGGCTAATTTTTACGCAGGACGCCCTTCCTTACGCAACCACAATTATAAGCGGTGGGCCTAGCCTTTGATGATCCAACATCACTCACAAGGCAGTGAGGGTCAGTTTAATGTCATAACCAGGACAGAGTCAGATAATTGATATCCGTGTTATAAATGGGTTTTTATGGTTTTCTTGGCAGAACAACTTTGTTGTTTAATATAAAAAATTTGATTTGTATTTAAAATCAATTTTTATATTGAAAAGTTTCGATAAAAAATTAGATACTCTAAAAAAAAGATTAAATAATGAATGTTCAAATGTTTTCGCATTAATTACAGAACCACACTAAATACGAAATCAATCACATTAATCATCCAATCACATTAATTACTGAATGCTTCTGAACATAAATTAAATCACTTTTCCTAATTCGTTTATTATTCCGCTTAACATTTAAAAAGAGAAAATTTATTCTCAATTTTATAATTTAAAAAAAAACAAAAACACAATTGTGAAACACAGTTATTAAATCATGATAACATATATATCAAATGTGAATAATGATGAAAGAATTAGACAGTTTTCAATAAAATATTGGATGTTCAACGCCAAACTCTTATGCAGTTTAATATAAACTACACTGGTCAACACCCAAAAAATTTCCTAAGGTCTTTCGGCTGATTTATGGAAATTTTGATGTCCTGAATCCAAATATCACATTGGTTTTTCTAGATCAGGTCAACTTTCTAAGCTATGGCCATATCTTCATTTTCACTTTTTTGTGTACAGTCCCAGGTATTTTCGCTGTATGTGATGCTTTGTTCTTAATCACTTCATCAATATGAGGAATTTGCAATTTTTAATTAATTGGTATTTTTATGTTTCCCCTATGCACACACACACACACACACACACACACACACACACACACGTTCAATGCATTAAATCACGTAACTACAGTCACGTGATCAGACAATCGCAGACATGCCCGGACGAGGCTGTGTATAACTATGGATAGTTACGTCAGCATTTTCCAAATCTGAGCCATATAGCAGATTGCATTAGTATAGGTATCAGTTGCAAACGAATCGCAAGCGAACGACATGGCTTCCAAGAGAAGATCTTGTAAAAATAAACCCGACGTATTTTGCTATATCTGCGGTGAATACACACTTGTTCATAACAGGAATCAAGTCACATGTTTCATAAAGCGTGCTTACCATGCTTATTTTGGTATTAAACTTGGTGACCAGGATAAAGATTGGGCGCCACACATGGTATGCAAGGCTTGCACCGTGTATCTGCGTCAGTGGACCAAGGGCAAGAAGACGTGTCTGAAGTTTGGAATTCCCATGGTTTGGCGGGAGCAGAGAAACCATGACACTGACTGCTACTTCTGTAGCATCGATCTGACTGGGATAAACAGAAAGAACCG
Organism: Helobdella robusta; assembly: GCF_000326865.2. Classification (NCBI taxonomy): domain Eukaryota; kingdom Metazoa; phylum Annelida; class Clitellata; order Rhynchobdellida; family Glossiphoniidae; genus Helobdella; species Helobdella robusta. The sequence continues at coordinate 2,099,569 of NW_008704502.1, forward strand.
AAGCAGCCTCGAGTATCCTGATTTGCAGTCCGCACGTCGTCCTGTAGCTCATTGTGATGATATTCCAGTACCTGTGTTTCACAAACTTCAAGACATCAGTGATGACGAATCCTCCAGTGATGAAGATCAGGAAACAGAAGAAGAATGGCCAGTTGTTGACGATGAAACTCCACAGCTTTTTTCCCAACAGGAGCTAAATGATCTAGTTCGCGACCTCAGCTTGTCAAAGGCCTCTGCTGAACTGTTGGCATCCAGATTGAAAAAAAACCTCCTCTCTGGCTGTGCTCGCATCACCCTGTACCGCAACAGGCATCAAGAGTACCTCCAATTTTTCTCGGAGGTGCAGGACTTGGTGTACTGCACAGATATTGCACAGCTTCTGCACCACCTGGGAGTGCCGCAGTACAAGCCCGAAGACTGGATACTGTTCATTGACAGCAGCAAGCGGTCACTGAAATGTGTTCTACTGCACAACGGCAACCAGTTTGCCTCTGTGCCCCTTGCTCACTCTACTAAACTGAAGGAGAAGTATGAAGCGGTGAAGTATGTGCTGGAGATGATTCGTTATGATCAGCATAAGTGGGTTATTTGTGTCGACCTGAAGATGGTGAATTTTTTGTTGGGGCAACAATCCGGGTTCACCAAATACCCAGGTTTTCTGTGCATGTGGGACAGTAGAGACAGGATACTCTTCCCACCACTGCACATCAAGCTTGGCTTGATCAAGCAGTTCACAAAAGCTCTAGACAAGGAAGGTGGCTGCTTCAATTACATGTGCCAGACATTTCCGGGAGTAACCATAGTGAAGTTAAAAGCTGGTATCTTTGACGGTCCTCAAATCCGTCGGCTCATCAGAGATCCAGAGTTTGAAAAGTCAATGAACAAAGTGGAACAGGAAGCATGGAATGCTTTTGTTCTCGTTGTGAAAAACTTCCTTGGCAACAACAAGGCCAGAAACTATGCTGAACTTGTCAACAATATGGTGACTGCTTTCAAAAAACTCGGATGCAACATGAGCATCAAACTGCATTATCTATTTTCACATATGGATCGTTTTCCTGAGAATCTTGGATCAATGAGCGACGAGCAGGGAGAGGGATTCCACCAGGAGATGAAGGAGATGGAGACCAGGTATCAGGGACGTTGGAATGCCGTCATGATGGCTGATTACTGCTGGACTCTAAAGAGAGACATCCCTGATGCTGAGCATTCCAGGGTATCCAATAAACGGAAGTTCCAGCCCTAAATTCTTAACAATGACAAACATTAATGACCCTTACTTAAGGTACTGTGTTTCAGAACGCTTTTTTCTCTTTGAAACCAATTCCGAATGAGAAATGTTCATAGAAATAAACCGATTATGGCACAAAAATTTTACTGATTTATTCACAAATAAAATAAAATAAACATTTAACTTAGCAGAAAAACTGGACCTGACCTAGAGAAACGGATGTCATTTTCGGACTCAGCGGTGCCAAATTATCATAAATCAGTTGTAAAAAATTAGGAAATTTCCTCAAAAATATTTTTGTTGCTCAGTGCTATCATTATTTGAACTGCAAAATTTTTATAAATCAAGAGAATTGAAAAATCGTTAAATTTATTGTTTAAATTACTGTAATGTGATCAAAGTTGTATATATGGAAAAGTTTTATTTCAAACTACGTGCACACGTTGCACAAATATCACAAATTAAAAGGCATAGATGATAGAATGAAAAGATTTCTTCTACCAAAAATGAATGAAGTAAAAAGTTATTCGATGAGTGTACATCAATTCCATGACAGAAGTAAATAAAATCATGCTTAAATTTTATTTGAAATAATTGAAATCCTCTAAGAAAGTTGAATACATGATATGAATGAACATTACAAACATGAATGAACATTACATGTTTGTAATGTTTGATGCTGTCCATACCGCTGATAAATACTCAAGAAATAATTGTAATGGGCAAATAGTAACAACATTACATTAGGATTGAACTATTATAAACGCCATTTCTATCGATAAGTTTTAGATTTATAATATTTAAAAAATGTTCATCTGGTTACTATTATCATTACTATTACTAATAAGAATAGTGTTACTGCTGCATTACTGATACTGATACTAATACTACACTAGTAAAATTAGTAAGATACTAGTAACATGGATAACATCAAAAACTTTTTTACCTTTGAAATAAGCAAACAATCGCCTTTACAATTTGCTGGGTTTCAAAATTTTTCAAACGTTGTGACGAAATGAATAGTTGAAATGGTTCGTTTAGTCCAATTAAAATTTATTTTTTTAAATTAACAGATTAGTGATAGCCTAATGACTAAAGACGCCTGGTTTGGCCTAGCGGAGACATGGTTCGACTGCACAAATATACCGGTAA
>NW_008704502.1:2102625-2105249 GCF_000326865.2 Helobdella robusta
TTTATATTCAGCAATGTTCTTATAATGTTTTAAAATTGATCATAATTAAACGCTGAAGATATAATATAATGACATTAAAATATTTCGATCAAATGGATATTCATGAAAATCACACAAAACACATTAAAATATTACTGAAACTTGTAAGCTATACATGAAGTGTCTCTTTAACGTAAAAGTTAAAACTGCATTGCATCTCTTACTCATGTGAGAACATCCATCAGATCTCATTCAATTATTCTCAACTGCAAGATCAAACTCATCATGTGATGATCGGATTCGCCAGGCTGTCTGAGAACGTTAGCCTACTTTGCATCCCCATCCAACAATCAGTAGCCAGTCAAATCATGAAAAATGTGTCAAAGTTAAGAAATACTAAAAACTGTACAAATCACATTTGTAAAATAGCGGAACATTTTTGAAAAATTTCTATCTATGACATTAATTACTGAATCACACTAAATCACATTAATTACTGAAAGCATCTAAACATAAATATTAATCGTCTTCATTCGATTTTACATTCTCTTTAAGTTTAAAGAAAATAAAAAGTTAAAAGTTGCACAACTTTTTCGCTGAGAGAAGCAGTGATGAAATCGGAGTCGGTCGAAATCGGAAAATTTTGCCTGATTTTTCATCCGACCCCAGAAATGGTTAAAAGTTTCAAAAAATGTAAAACTGATTCGCATGATAGTGATGCAAAGAAACTCGACAGCTATGAAGCTTGCCAATTATACAACTGGCTAATTATAAAACCTCCTGCCTTGCAACTCAGCAAACTACAACGTTAAATTCTGCTCAGCTACGATAATGCAAAAATTTGATATAACCTTTCATTATATTTTAAACAATTAATATAGAAAAATTTCCTTGAGAAAAGCAATTACACCGACTGATTTTCATTGAGCAGTTAGTGAAAGATGATATCTAAAGTAAAACTGTGAAGCAAAATTTTAAAAAATGTTCAGAGAGTTGGAACCATTGTCAGGAGTGTGAGGATGATGAATGAAGGAGTCGCAGTTGACTCGCACACCCTCAAACACCACACAGGTTGCACAAATTTCACGGTGGAAAAGCATGGTTGCTATAAAAAGTTTGCTACTGCACGAATCGATGGTTAACTGTTGAATAGATTCAGCTTGCACGATAAAGTTTGCTCGAAATATTCGAAATAATTTGGAGGATCTAAAAAAGTAGGATATATGAGATGAATAATCGTAAGAAACATGCTCCTTACACGTTACGCTTCAACATCATCCGGCTGTAGGTGAGGGGAATACTTGTGTAATGGAAAGAACTTGATCCGAACGGACCGTTCACGTTTTGAACTTCACACCGATTGAACCAATTTCCTGATGAATACAATGAAGCACAACTACCGCCAAAATACCGATCGTTATCCTGATCAGGAGTTGAAAAGTTCATACCGTTGTGATAGTTTAAAACATTTATCCTATCTCCACAGTATCCAGAAACGTTGATGGAAAACTTTTCAAGCTCTGAATTGATCTAGGTTTGTTTGTTTATTCATCTTGATATGATGATATTTTTTAAAAAAGTATTTGACAATGGTTACAAGTTATAAAAATTTTTAAAATAAGCAAAAACTATGGAAGATGGAGGTAAAGTTCAATGTTACATAATAAAGTTAATTGATAAATGAGTAAATCTGAACGAAACGAAACGAAATTTTATTTTCTTACGAAAATTGAAGATAAGAATTGAAATAAAGCAGCTGACACGAAAGTTAACATCCATCGAAGTAGGGTACAATTGAATTTAGTAAGATTTGATCGGCGATTTTTGGCAATGAGTCACTAGATTGTTAGTAACTGAATACTATTAGTAGGTATCAGGAATATTTGTACTGAAATATTTTAAAAATACTTTTCAGAGAGTATAAGAAATAACAGCACATCCCTGCAAGCAATGTGCGTCATAGAATGATAAAAACAACAAATATCGCCATACTCCAGTCATAACGTATTGTTTCGAGATTCAATTGTCTGACCAAATTTTTAAATTTTGACAAGATGAATAATTTAGCAGTTTGAGTGAGTGTGAAATATGAAAATTTTCCGTTTCAAAGCACAAAGTTCCCAAACGTGCCCATCATGGACGACTGATTCTTTGGTACTTCAGAGGTATACAGAGGGTTTACGTGCTGGTGAAGTGGTTAAAATGTCTGGCATTGCTGTCGCAGGGACCAGGTTTGAATGCCAAGAGATACCAGACTATCAACTGCTCCACGGTCCACTGATTCGTGTTTTTATGTATACTATTTTGGGGATGAAATTTAATTGGAAATATTTTAATCATAATAATCATTATTACTAGTTATTTATATTATTATCATTATTATTATTGTCGTCGTCGTCGTTGTTGTTAAAGTTAGAAAAAGGATAAAGAATAAGAGAGAGTAAAAGAGAGAGATAGAAAGATTCAACTTGGGACTCGCTTTAGTTTCATCAAAAAATTTTGGTTTTGACTGTTGTTGTGTTGTTTCCAGGTATTTTTTAATGGAATGAAAGCAGAGAAACATAGAGAGGGAAAGAGAAAAACATAAATTGTAGAAAGAAGAGACAGTGAGAGAAAGAGATAAAACTGAAAATGAGATACACTCG
>NW_008704502.1:2105719-2106780 GCF_000326865.2 Helobdella robusta
ACAGATATACTGGTTAGTTTTTTTTGTAGTAGTATTAGTATTTGATTAAAAACGAATCATAGTATATTTTTGAGTAGTATTCACTTATTAATTCATAATGTAACGACAACTTAGTTGTTTTTCTTTCATTTTTTCAACAGAAAAATACTTTTTATTGCAGCTAAACATTTTATTCAATGAAAATTCGTATTCAACAACGTTACAGCAATGAAGTTTGCTTCAAAATGTTGGTGTAATGGTTAAGGCGCCTGGTCCTGCTGTTGCGGTGACCGCCTTCAAATGCAAGAAGATTCTCCGCCTATCATCACATGCATCATGTGCGTGTGTGTCTGTGCGTGTGTGTACGTGTTTGTGTGCGTGTGTTTCAAAAATGTTTATAATTAAATGCTAAAGATATAATATAATGATATTAAAATGTTTCGATCTAATGAATATACATGAAAATCACACAAAACACGTTAAAATATTACTGAAACTCGTAAACTATACATAAATCTTTCTTTAACATAAAAGTTAAAACTGCAATGCATCTCTTACTCATGTGAGAACATCCATCAGGTCTCATTCAATTATTCTCAACTGCAAGATCAAACACATCACGTGATGATGTGTTAGATCTGCCAGGCTGTCTGAGAACGTTCCTTTACATCCCCATCCAACAATCAGTAGCCAGTCAAGAAATTATCACGAAAAATGTCTCAAAGTGAAAAAATAATAAAAATTGTATAAATCACATTTGGAAAATTGCGGAACATTTTGGAAAAATTTCTATCTACGACATTAATTACAGAATCACATTAAATACTGAATCACATTAATTACAGAATCACATTAATTACTGAATCACATTAATTACAGAATCACATTAATTACTGAATCACATTAATTACAGAATCACATTAATTACTGAATCACATTAAATACTGAGTCACATTAATTACAGAATCACATTAATTACCGAATCACATTAATTACTGAATCACATTAAATACTGAATCACATTAATTACTCAATCACATTAATTACTGAATTACATTAATTATTGAAAGCATCTAAACATA
>NW_008704502.1:2107834-2108716 GCF_000326865.2 Helobdella robusta
CCGTTGAACCAATTCCCTGATGAATAAAATGAAGCACAACTACCGCCAAATAACTGATCGTTATCCTGATCAGGAGTTGAAAAGTTCATACCGTTGTGATAGTTTAAAACATTTCTCTTATCTCCACAGTATCCAGAAACGTTGATGGAAAACTTTTCTAGCTCTGAATTGATCTAGGTTTGTTTGTTTATTCATCTTGATATGATGATATTTTTTAAAAAAGTATTTGACAATGGTTACAAGTTATAAAAATTTTTAAAATAAGCAAAAACTGTGGAAGATGGAGGTAAAGTTCAATGTTACTTTCAAATTGTTATTTGAAATTTATAGGCCTGCGAAAAAACAAACCCTGAAATGGTCATATTCATCGGAGTACCAAGAACCACTGATGAGATTTTCAAATCTTAACCTGTAATCAGCCGAGGTCGTTAATTGGTGCATCTTCTCCAAGCCCAACCAGAAGTTTTTGTAGTAAGTTCCAAATCCTGACTTTTTAATTATTAAAACAATTAAATTTAACAAATATTTAGGGAAACAATTTAGTATACCAAATACCTTGTACTCATTCCAACTTAGGTTGAAACTCTGCGAGCCATCAATCCTCTGCTGAATGACAATCCATCCATTGACAGACGTGACAGGAGTTGAGTTGGCAAACGTTGGAATGTCCAACAGGATTGTTTCATTGGCAGCGCTGTAGGCTGGTGTATGATAGAACTACAATCATTGCGCATTAGAGATAATTATTCGGATGAGAATAAATTTTTGATATACTTAGTTCATCTTTTTACTGAATATATTCACCATGATTTAATTCCTTATTTTGTAATAAAAGTATTGTACACAATAACCTTGAGGATCGAGACAGATGGACGATGTCCT
>NW_008704502.1:2111715-2116580 GCF_000326865.2 Helobdella robusta
ACAACGCTGTGCTCATTGGTTCTTCAGTTGCTCCTCTAACCAATTACGAACGAGTTGCGATGAGGTAAATTCAAAATCACGCCACTTAAAATGATTTTTTTCAAAATCAAAATCCAACCAAAATTGAAAGTTTGACGTGAAATTATTTGAAATAGAAAATACTTAATCTTAAATAGTGGATGCACACGTCATTAAACGTTTTTTTCACCTCGTGTATGTTTTATTTTTCTTTGTTTTGTTTGTTTTCTAGGTATGTTGTTTGTTTTTATTTGTATGTTTGTTAGAAACTCGTTCGCATGTGGCACTCAGCAAATGCACGACGATGAGTGGTTGATGCGACAATAACGTGATAAAGTAACGAGATATGCTAATCTTTTTTGCAATCTGACTACTTCTGGAAAAAAACTAAAATATTGGTAGTTTTAAAATTTGAACAAGTTATTAGAAATACTAATTTGACTACCTTCAAATCTGGGTAATTAGTTAGTATAAACTTTTTACTTGCATAAAATTGCTTCGTTAGTAGTTATTGTAATCTGATGGTTTAGAAATGTAAATTGTTACCAAAGTCTACTCAGATTGCTGTTTAAAATTAGTAGTTTTAGTTACAGGATAAAGTATTTCGATTAGTAATTAACATAATTTACTATTTTTGGAAGTTACAAATTGAAGATTACCCATTTTGTATCTATGGATTCTTCATATGATTGATTGTACACTGAGAAAATCTTATTCCTACCGAACGCATACTATCATCTATTATTTATTTTATTATGTTTCAACTTTGTAAAAAGTGTTCACTTTACATAGAAAATAATACAGTTAATTGATCATTGGGTAAATCTGAACGAAACGAAACGAAATTTTATTTTCTTACAAAAATTGAAGATAAGAATTGAAATAAAGCACCTGACACGAAAGTTAACTTCCATCGAAGTATTACGATTGAATTTAGTAAGATTTGACCGGCGATTTTTGGCAATGAGTCACTAGATTGTTAGTAACTGAATACTATTAGTAGGTATCAGGAATATTTGTACTGAAATATTTTAAAAATACTTTTCAGAGAGTATAAGAAATAACAGCACATCCCTGCAAGCAATGTGCGTCATAGAATGATAAAAACAACAAATATCGCCATACTCCAGTCATAACGTATTGTTTCGAGATTCAATTGTCTGACCAAATTTTTAAATTTTGACAAGATGAATAATTTAGCAGTTTGAGTGAGTGTGAAATATGAAAATTTTCCGTTTCAAAGCACAAAGTTCCCAAACGTGCCCATCATGGACGACTGATTCTTTGGTACTTCAGAGGTATACAGAGGGTTTACGTGCTGGTGAAGTGGTTAAAATGTCTGGCATTGCTGTCGCAGGGACCAGGTTTGAATGCCAAGAGATACCAGACTATCAACTGCTCCACGGTCCACTGATTCGTGTTTTTATGTATACTATTTTGGGGATGAAATTTAATTGGAAATATTTTAATCATAATAATCATTATTACTAGTTATTTATATTATTATCATTATTATTATTGTCGTCGTCGTCGTTGTTGTTAAAGTTAGAAAAAGGATAAAGAATAAGAGAGAGTAAAAGAGAGAGATAGAAAGATTCAACTTGGGACTCGCTTTAGTTTCATCAAAAAATTTTGGTTTTGACTGTTGTTGTGTTGTTTCCAGGTATTTTTTAATGGAATGAAAGCAGAGAAACATAGAGAGGGAAAGAGAAAAACATAAATTGTAGAAAGAAGAGACAGTGAGAGAAAGAGATAAAACTGAAAATGAGATACACTCGAATGTTTTTGGTTATGTGTGTTGTTGTGTTGTGATTTTTCCAGGTACTTTTGATTTTAAACATAAAGAGAGTAAGAGAGAGAGAGAGAAAGAGAGAGAGAGAGGGAATGAGAGAGAAACTCTGAAAATTGCTCTGAGTTTCATGTAACATGTTTAGTTTTGTGTTTGTTGTTGACGTTGTTTCCACTTACCAGGAGTGTTTGTTGTACAGGTGTAAAAAAATTTTATTTCAAAATTTTTATATCCGACTGACGTGATGAATGTTTACCTTTGAAATAAGCAAAGAATCGCCTTTACAATTTGCTGGGTTTCAAAATTTTTCAAACGTTGTGACGAAATGAATAGTTGAAATGGTTCGTTTAGTGCAATTAAAATTTATTTTTTTAAATTAACAGATTAGTGATAGCCTAATGACTAAAGACGCCTGGTTCGGCCTAGCGGAGACATGGTTCGACTGCACAAATATACCGGTAAGTTTTTTTTTGTAGTAGTAATAGTATTTGATCAAATACTCGTCATAGCATATTTTTGCGTAGTGTTAACGTATTAATTTATTATGTAACGACAGCTTAGTTGTTTTTCTTTCATTTTTTAACAAAAAAATGCTTTTTATTGCAGCTAATATTTATTCAAAAAAATTCGTATTTAACAGTTACAGCAATGAAAATTGCTTCAAAACGTTGGTGTAATGGTTAAGGCGCCTTGTCCTGCTGTTGCGGTGACCGCCTTCAAATGCAAGAAGTTCCCGTCTATCATCACATGCATTATATGTGTGTGCGTGTGTAGGTTTGTGTGTGTTGTTGATACATCTTGAAAATAATTATTAGCGAGTTAAAAATATTATTAAACTACTGATACTGTAAGCATCTAAACGTAAATATTATTTGGCAGAAACTCGTCACATTGATGACGATGAATATTTGATATATTTATATTCAGCAATGTTCTTATAATGTTTTAAAATTGATCATAATTAAACGCTGAAGATATAATATAATGACATTAAAATATTTCGATCAAATGGATATTCATGAAAATCACACAAAACACGTTAAAATATTACTGAAACTTGTAAGCTATACATGAAGTGTCTCTTTAACGTAAAAGTTAAAACTGCATTGCATCTCTTACTCATGTGAGAACATCCATCAGATCTCATTAAATTATTCTCAACTGCAAGATCAAACCCATCATGTGATGATCGGATTCGCCAGGCTGTCTGAGAACGTTAGCCTACTTTGCATCCCCATCCAACAATCAGTAGCCAGTCAAATCATGAAAAATGTGTCAAAGTTAAGAAATACTAAAAACTGTACAAATCACATTTGTAAAATAGCGGAACATTTTTGAAAAATTTCTATCTATGACATTAATTACTGAATCACACTGAATCACATTAATTACTGAAAGCATCTAAACATAAATATTAATCGTCTTCATTCGATTTTACATTCTCTTTAAGTTTAAAGAAAATAAAAAGTTAAAAGTTGCACAACTTTTTCGCTGAGAGAAGCAGTGTTGAAATCGAAGTCGGTCGAAATCGGGAAATTTTGCCTGACTTTTCATCCGACCCCAGAAAGGGTTAAAAGTTTCAAAAAATGTAAAACTGATTCGCATGTTAGTGATGCAAAGAAACTCGACAACTATGAAGCTTGCCAATTATACAACTTGCTAATTATAAAACCTCCTGCCTTGCAACCCAGCAAACTACAACGTTATTTTCTGGTCAGCCACGATAATGCAAAAATTTGATATTACCTTTCATTATATTTTAAACAATTAATATAGAAAAATTTCCTTGAGAAAAGCAATTACACCGACTGATTTTCATTGAGCAGTTAGTGAAAGATGATATCTAAAGTAAAACTGTGAAGCAAAATTTTAAAAAATGTTCAGAGAGTTGGAACCATTGTCAGGAGTGTGAGGATGATGAATGAAGGAGTCGCAGTTGACTCGCACACCCTCAAACACCACACAGGTTGCACAAATTTCACGGTGGAAAAGCATGGTTGCTATAAAAAGTTTGCTACTGCACGAATCGATGGTTAACTGTTGAATAGATTCAGCTTGCACGATAAAGTTTGCTCGAAATATTCGAAATAATTTGAAGGATCTAAAAAAGTAGGATATATGAGATGAATAATCGTAAGAAACATGCTCCTTACACGTTACGCTTCAACATCATCCGGCTGTAGGTGAGGTCAATAACTGTGTAAAAGAAAGAACTTGATCCGAACGGGCCATTCACATTTTGAAAACCACACCAATTGAACCAATTCCCTGATGAATAAAATGAAGCACAACTACCGCCAAAATACCGATCGTTATCCTGATCAGGAGTTGAAAAGTTCATACCGTTGTGATATTTTAAAACATTTCTCTTATCTCCACAGTATCCAGAAACGTTGATGGAAAACTTTTCAAGCTCTGAATTGATCTAGGTTTGTTTGTTTATTCATCTTGATATGATGATATTTTTTAAAAAAGTATTTGACAATGGTTACAAGTTATAAAAATTTTTAAAATAAGCAAAAACTATGGAAGATGGAGGTAAAGTTCAATGTTACATAATAAAGTTAATTGATAAATGAGTAAATCTGAACGAAACGAAACGAAATTTTATTTTCTTACGAAAATTGAAGATAAGAATTGAAATAAAGCAGCTGACACGAAAGTTAACATCCATCGAAGTAGGGTACAATTGAATTTAGTAAGATTTGATCGGCGATTTTTGGCAATGAGTCACAAGATTGTTAGTAACTGAATACTATTAGTAGGTATCAGTAATATTTGTACTGAAATATTTTAAAAATACTTTTCAGAGAGTATAAGAAATAACAGCACATCCCTGCAAGCATTGTGCGTCATAGAATGATAAAAACAACAAATATCACCATACTCCAGTCATAACGTATTATTTCGAGATTCAATTGTCTGACCAAATTTTTAAATGTTGACGAGATGAATAATTTAGCAGGTTGAGTGTGAAAATATGAAAATTTTCCGTTTCAAAGCACAAAGTTCCCAAACGTGCCCATCATGGACGACTGATTCTTTGGTACTTCAGAGG
>NW_008704502.1:2117177-2120050 GCF_000326865.2 Helobdella robusta
ATGATGATATTTTTTAAAAAAGTATTTGACAATGGTTACAAGTTATAAAAATTTTTAAAATAAGCAAAAACTGTGGAAGTTGGAGGTAAAGTTCAATGTTACTTTCAAATTGTTATTTGTAATTTATAGGCCTGCGAAAAAACAAACCCTGAAATGGTCATATTCATCGGAGTACCAAGAACCACTGATGAGAACTTCAAATCTTAACCTGTAATCAGCCGAGGTCGTTAATTGGTGCATCTTCTCCAAGCCCAACCAGAAGTTTTTGTAGTAAGTTCCAAATCCTGACTTTTTAATTATTAAAACAATTAAATTTAACAAATATTTAGGGAAAAAATTTAGTATACCAAATACCTTGTACTCATTCCAACTTAGGTTGAAACTCTGCGAGCCATCAATCCTCTGCTGAATGACAATCCATCCATTGACAGACGTGACAGGAGTTGAGTTGGCAAACGTTGGAATGTCCAACAGGATTGTTTCATTGGCAGCGCTGTAGGCTGGTGTATGATAGAACTACAATCATTGCGCATTAGAGATAATTATTCGTATGAGAATAAATTTTTGATATACTTAGTTCATCTTTTTACTGAATATATTCACCATGATTTAATTCCTTATTTTGTAATAAAAGTATTGTAACAATAACCTTGAGGATCGAGACAGATGGACGATGTCCTGTTAGCAGTGAGACACATGTACAAACCACATGTATTGTTGATGCCAGGCAGTGAGTTGGAACAAGAGTAGAACAATCCACCGTTGAAAGTGAATGGGAAGTTGCAGGATTTGCTCAGGGTCAGCGGGTAATTGAGGGCTTTCAAAATTTCATTTATTCAAATAAAAAATGAGAATCTGGCAGACGCGGAATCAGTTACAACACGCAAGACAATATTAAAGAATGAGGAGAATGAGTAACGGTGTACGAAGGTACGAACAAGCATAGAGAATAAAATAATGAAATAGAGGTAATGACAATCTCATTACTTACTATAGAACCCATTATCTTAAAAATTTATGAAGTGAAAAATTGTTTAATGAGACAATATTAATCTCAATAATTATAACTACATTTTGAGTTTTGTAAAACAACAATTAATTAAATACAACAGTTAGAATTATTAAAGTATCATTAGACAAAAGGCCATCAAAACCAGAAGTTGCAAGGCTGTATTTGCGCAACCTCAAAATTTAAAAAATGAGATGAAGGATTTGAAATGGTGCTGAAGTTAATTGTGTTGGCCTCCGTAACCATAACAACAAGATTTGGTAAGTTTTTTTTTAAAAACATTTTTTATAAAATTCAATAAACAAACAAATATTTTTAAAACTCTGAAAAAATTCCAATTACGCCACATAATATCAAGTGATTAAAGACAACTATTCTTAGCAAGTTTGATACATTAATAAAAAGGCTGAAGGACGAACTTATAAACTTGGAAATAATGAACTAACTTGGTATTGGCACGGTCGAATCATCCTGTTGTAAAATGGATTCAATTGGTTGATATGTGATAAACTTTGAAAGTGCAACTGTAAAAATATTTAATAAAAACTCATTCAACTAACCCGATATGCTTTGCAATGAGTTCTATTCAGAACAATCTTGAACTGATCCTCGGATGTGAAATGAAACAGTTGGCAATGTTTTGCTGAATCGCTAGCGTCGTTGGACCAGTAGTTGAATGCGTTGCAAGTGATGTTGATAACACATTCAATGGAACACTCCAGCACTGATCCTGTGTTGGTTAGTTCTGTGGTAGGTTCGGAAACAAAACACATGAGGTTGTCTGGCTCTCCAATCATTCTGAACTTCTTGTCAACTGCTGAAGCTAACATGTTGACAATTAATGATATCATAATGATAGCACTCACATATGCTATCAACCTCATTTTTAAATCAACTTAATTACTAACAAGCTTAAATTTAAATTAGTTTTTTCAAAGTTATAAAAAAGATTTCTTGCGCCAATCCTAAAATCGTTTCCAGCAGATGAAACTAACCCATCTACTTCTCAATTTATCTAAAATTTCAGTAAACAGAGGGTCGCCATACCAACGCCGCTCATTGGTTCTTCAGTTGCTCCTCTAACCAATTACGAACGAGTTGCTATTTTTACGATGGGGTAAATCTTTTTTCTTTCAATTGAAAATCACGCCACTTAAAATGATTTTTTTCAAAATCAAAATTCCAACCAAAATTGAAAGTTACACGTGAAATTATTTGAAATAGAAAATACTTAATCTTAAATAGTGGATGCACACGTCATTAAAGTTTTTTTCACCTCGTGTATGTTTTATTTTTCTTTGTTTTGTATCTAGGTATGTTGTTTGTTTTTATTTGTATGTTTGTTAGAAACTCGTTCGCATGTGGCACTCAGCAAATGCACGGCGATGAGTGGTTGATGCGACAATAACGTGATAAAGTAACGAGATATGCTAATCTGTTTTGCAATCTGACTACTTCTGGAAAAAAACTAAGTAATTGGTAGTTTTAAAATTTGAACAAGTTATTAGAAATACTAATTTGACTACCTTCAAATCTGGGTAATTAGTTAGTATAAACTTTTTACTTGCATAAAATTGCTTCGTTAGTAGTTATTGTAATCTGATTGCTTAGAAATGTAAATTGTTACCAAAATCTACTCAGATTGCTGTTTAAAATTAGTAGTTTTAGTTACAGGATAAAGTATTTCGATTAGTAATTAACATAATTTACTATTTTTGGAAGTTACAAATTGAAGATTACCCATTTTGTATCTATGGATACTTCATGATTGATTGTAAACTGAGAAATCTTATTCCTACCGAACGCATACTATCATCTATTATTTATTTTATTATGTTTAAACTTTGTAAAAAGTGTTCACTTT
>NW_008704502.1:2121754-2126967 GCF_000326865.2 Helobdella robusta
TTATTAATTCATAATGTAACGACAACTTAGTTGTTTTTCTTTCATTTTTTTCAACAGAAAAAAAACTGTTTATTGCAGCTAAAAATTTTATTCAATGAAAATTCGTATTCAACAACGTTACAGCAATGAAAATTGCTTCAAAATGTTGGTGTAATGGTTAAGGCGCCTGGTCCTGCTGTTGCGGTGACCACCTTCAAATGCAAGAAGATTCTCCGCCTATCATCACATGCATCATCTGCGTGTGTGTCTGTGCGTGTGTGTACGTGTTTGTGTGCGTGTGTGTGTCAGTGCGCGCGTGTGTGTGTTGTTGAGACATCTTGAAAATATTTATGAGCGAGTTAAAAATATTATTAAACTACTGATAATAAAGCAAAAACACGTCACAATGATGACGATCGTAAAATATTTGAAACAATATTTATATTAAGCAATGTTCTTATAATGAGAAATGTTTCAAAAATGTTTATAATTAAATGCTAAAGATATAATATAATGATATTAAAATGTTTCGATCTAATGAATATACATGAAAATCACACAAAACACGTTAAAATATTACTGAAACTCGTAAACTATACATAAATGTTTCTTTAACATAAAAGTTAAAACTGCAATGCATCTCTTACTCATGTGAGAACATCCATCAGGTCTCATTCAGTTATTCTCAACTGTAAGATCAAACACATCACGTGATGATGTGTTAGATCTGCCAGGCTGTCTGAGAACGTTCCTTTGCATCCCCATCCAACAATCAGTAGCCAGTCAAGAAATTATCACGAAAAATGTCTCAAAGTGAAAAAATAATAAAAATTGTATAAATCACATTTGGAAAATTGCGGAACATTTTGGAAAAATTTCTATCTACGACATTAATTACAGAATCACATTAAATACTGAATCACATTAAATACTGAGTCACATTAATTACAGAATCACATTAAATACTGAGTCACATTAATTACAGAATCACATTAATTACCGAATCACATTAATTACTGAATCACAGTAATTACTGAATCACATTAATTACAGAATCACATTAATTACTGAATCACATTAAATACTGAGTCACATTAATTACAGAATCACATTAAATACTGAGTCACATTAATTACAGAATCACATTAATTACCGAATCACATTAATTACTGAATCACATTAATTACTGAATCACATTAATTACTCAATCACATTAATTATTGAATCAAATTAATTACTCAATCACATTAATTCTCAATCTCAATCACATTAATTACTGAAAGCATCTAAACATAAATATTAATCGTCTTCATTCGATTTTACATTCTCTTTAAGTTTAAAGAAAATAAAAAGTTAAAAGTTGCACAACTTTTTCGCTGAGAGAAGCAGTGTTGAAATCGAAGTCGGTCGAAATCGGGAAATTTTGCTTGATTTTTCATCCGACCCCAGAAATGGTTAAAAGTTTCAAAAAATGTAAAACTGATTCGCATGTTAGTGATGCAAAGAAACTCGACAACTATGAAGCTTGCCAATTATACAACTTGCTAATTATAAAACCTCCTGCCTTGCAACTCAGCAAACTACAACGTTATTTTCTGCTCAGCTACGATAATGCAAAAATTTGATATTACCTTTCATTATATTTTAAACAATTAATATAGAAAAATTTCACTGAGAAAAGCAATTACACCGACTGATTTTCATTGAGCAGTTAGTGAAAGATGATATCTAAAGTAAAACTGTGAAGCAAAAGTTGAAAAAATATTCAGAGAGTTGGAATCATTGTCAGGAGTGTGAGGATGATGAATGAAGGAGTCGCAGTTGACTCGCACACCCTCAAACACCACACAGGTTGCACATATTTCACAGTGGAAAAGCATGGTTGCTATAAAAAGTTTGCTACTGCACGAATCGATGGTTAACTGTTGAATAGATTCAGCTTGCACGATAAAGCTTGCACGAAATATTCGAAATAATTTGAAGGATCTAAAAAAGTAGGATATATGAGATGAATAATCGTAAGAAACATGCTCCTTACACGTTACGCTTCAACATCATCCGGCTGTAGGTGAGGTTAATACCTGTGTAATGGAAAAAGCTTGATCCGAACGGGCCATCCACATTTTGAGAACAACACCAATAGAACCAATTTCCTGATGAATACACTGAAGCACAACTACCGCCAAATAACTGATCGTTATCCTGATCAGGAGTTGAAAAGTTCATACCGTTGTGATAGTTTAAAACATTTCTTCTATCTCCACAGTATCCAGAAACGTTGATGGAAAACTTTTCAAGCTCTGAATTGATCTAGGTTTGTTTGTTTATTCATCTTGATATGATGATATTTTTTAAAAAAGTATTTGACAATGGTTACAAGTTATAAAAATTTTTAAAATAAGCAAAAACTGTGGAAGATGGAGGTAAAGTTCAATGTTACTTTCAAATTGTTATTTGAAATTTATAGGCCTGCGAAAAAACAAACCCTGAAATGGTCATATTCATCAGAGTACCATTTACCTCGCATGAGAACTTCAAATCCCAACCTGTAATCAGCCGAGGTCGTTAATTGGTGCATTTTCTCCAAGCCCAACCAGAAGTTTTTGTAGTAAGTTCCAAATCCTGACTTTTTAATTATTAAAACAATTAAATTCAACAAATATTTAGGGAAAAAATTTAGTATACCAAATACCTTGTACTCATTCCAACTTAGGTTGAAACTCTGCGAGCCATCAATCCTCTGCTGAATGACAATCCATCCATTGACAGACGTGACAGGAGTTGAGTTGGCAAACGTTGGAATGTCCAACAGGATTGTTTCATTGGCAGCGCTGTAGGCTGGTGCATGATAGAACTACAATCATTACGCATAAGAGATAATTATTCGGATTAGAATAAATGTTTGCTATACTTATTTTATCAGGCCAGGCAGTGAGTTGGAACATGAGTAGAACAATCCACCGTTGAAAGTGAATGGGAAGTTGCAGGATTTGCTCAGGGTCAGCGGGTAATTGAGGGCTTTCAAAATTTCATTCATTCAAATAAAAAATGAGAATCTGGCAGACGCGGAATAAGTTACAACACGCAAGACAATATTAAAGAATGAGGAGAATGAGTAACGGTGTACGAAGGTACGAACAAGCATAGAGAATAAAATAATGAAATAGAGGTAATGACAATCCCATTACTTACTATAGAACCCATTATCTTAAAAATTTATGAAGTGAAAAATTGTTTAAGGAGACAATATTAATCTCAATAATTATAACTGCTTTTTGAGTTTTGTAAAACAACAATTAATTAAATACAACAGTTAGAATTATTAAAGTATCATTAGACAAAAGGCCATCAAAACCAGAAGTTGCAAGGCTGTATTTGCGCAACCTCAAAATTTATAAAATGAGATGAAGGATTTGAAATGGTGCTGAAGTTAATTGTTGGCCTCCGTAACCATAACAACAAGATTTGGTAAGTTTTTTTTTAAAAAAACATTTTTTATAAAATTCAATAAACAAACAAATATTTTTAAAACTCTGAAAAAATTCCAATTACGCCACATAATATCAAGTGATTAAAGACAACTATTCTTAGCAAGTTTGATACATTAATAAAAAGGCTGAAGGACGAACTTATAAACTTGGAAATAATGAACTAACTTGGTATTGGCACGGTCGAATCATCCTGTTGTTAAATGGATTCAATCGGTTGATATGTGATAAACTTTGAAAATGTGATAAACTTTGAAATCTTCCGTTGAAGTTGAATGGGAAGTTGCAGGATTTGCTTGGAGTCAAGGAGGTTTTGTTTGCTATCAAAGAATATTTTCAATATTTTCATAAAGAAGGAACAAATTATCAAACTTACAAATTGCTGAAGTTAGATTACGATTGAACACTGTATGAGTATGTGACAAAATAAATTATTTAACAAAATAAATAAATTAAATAATAAATACTTAATGCTTAATGCTTACTAATCAATTTATTAATCTAGTAAAAAGTTAACTAACTCAATTTCTTCCTGGCCGGAACATCCTTCGTTGGAAAACTCGACAATTTAGCGAATTTTTCAAAAAAACAAAAGTTTTTATAAACATAAAAAAAATTATTAATAATGAAAAACAAGAGTAAACTGGCCTCATAAGCTAGGCAACGCGCATTCTTCAGAACAATCTCGTAATGGACATCGCAAGTGAAATGAAACAGTTGGCAATACTTAGCTGACCGACTAGCATTGTTGGATACGTAGTTGAATGCGTTGCAAGTAATGTTACCATCAGTGGGAGAAACATAATGAGAACATTTGGCAGAACATTCCAGTAAGGATCGTATGTTGGTTAGGACTGTGGTAGGTTGGGAAGAAAAACACATGGGGTTGTCTGGCTCTCCTATCATTCCATACTTCTTATCAACTGCTGAAGCTGAAGTTGACTGATGAGGACAGCAGAATTATTACTGAACATACTTTTACAATTAACATTTTCGAAATAAATTTCTACTAAAACTTGTTAAAATAATTATTTTCAATATTTTCCAATTGCCTGAAACTCAGCTCATCTAGCTTTTGCTGCAGTTATTTATCGTCATTCCAGTTAACGTATATATATGTGTGTGTGTCTGTGTGTAGATGTAATATATATATATATATATATATATATATACATATATATATATATATATATATATATATATATGTACATATATATATATATATATTTATATCAGTAAATTTCGGTAACAAATTTTCATTTAAGCATATTTCATTAAACGCGATGCTTATATTATTGTTATTTAATTTTTTATTAAGATTTTCTATTTTTCTTATTAGTTTTTTATAATTATAATTTAAATTAAAAATAAGAACACCAATATTCATTATATAATTATTTATTAAGCGACGTTTCGAATTTTATAATTCATCTTCAGGCAATTTAATATTAATTCAAATAAAACATAACAATAAACTGTCAGATGACGTAATAAGAGTTGAGCGCGAAAGTAACGTAACGATTAAAGTTAAATAACGTAAGTAGTTAAATTAAGTATAATAAACAATTATTTTGTAATATAACATAATAACATATATTATATGTGCAATATTATGTTAATAATAATAATAAATTAAACATTTCGTGATGAAATAATTAATATTAAAATTATATTACAAAATAATTGTAAAATAAACAAAATAAACAAAGTATATATAAATTTCATTCAGCCTAACCGGTCATGAAA
>NW_008704502.1:2127017-2136063 GCF_000326865.2 Helobdella robusta
TTAATAATAAATTAAACATTTCGTGATGAAATAATTAATATTAAAATTATATTACAAAATAATTGTAAAATAAACAAAATAAACAAAGTATATATAAATTTCATTCAGCCTAACCGGTCATTGAAATAGACGAAGATGTCTCCTTATAATAACAAAATGCACGTATAAAGAAAAAATAAAACACATAAAACAATGAAACGCACATTGTATTTAGAAAAATAATTTTCATGTAAAACGGAGAAGATATTGTTTGACGTGTGAAGAAGTTTGTCAAAAGTGTTTTGTCAAAAAAAAAATTGAAAACTAGCCATGCCGCTCTGCCGCTTGTAGCAACGATGGCTGATTCAAAATTTTACGGTGTTGGAAGGATGATTTTCAAAATTCTTCAAGTCGGTAATTTTCGGCTTACTTTGCGATTCAAAAAATACAAAATTACAACATTATGACGTAAAATATTTAAAATTATTTCAATATTTACTTTTTTTGTCTGGTGGTGGTGCAATCTTCCAATCCCCCTTCCCACTCTTTGGATGAATCGCTCTATATCAGGTCCATTGTTGGTAAATTCCGTCTAGTACAATAATTATTAATAATTAAATAATAATTATATAATTAATAATTAACAATACAATTATTCAAAAATAGTAATTGTCTTTTCAAACGAGTGAGGAAAATTAATTTCCTCGACAAGTTTTGTTAGACGATCTTGCATTGTCTCTTGTCACGTCGTCACATGTGGCAAGTCTATTGTTTGATAATTTTCTTCAAAGAAGATATACCGTAGATGATGTTTATTGATAGTTTATAGATGATATTTTTATTCTTCTATAATTTATTTTATATTTTGAAATATATTTTAGCAGTAATTTTAATTATTAACCTTATAATTTTATAATCTATTATTATTAGTAGTAATGTCGTTAGTATTGCGACTGATTTGAACTAGTCAGATAATTGATATAAAACAACAACAACAACACACGTTTAGACGACATTTTCCCCGAGATCGGGGGTTGCCGTTTGTCTACCTATGATGAAACCGAAATACCGCTCGACGCCATTCTGCCGGATACTGAGGGCCATTGTCACTTCTGTCATCATAAGTAATTTATTTGGCTAATTTTTACGCAGGACGCCCTTCCTTACGCAACCACAATTATAAGCGGTGGGCCTAGCCTTTGATGATCCAACATCACTCACATTTTAATGTCATAACCAGGACAGAGTCAGATAATTGATATCCGTGTTATAAATGGGTTTTTATGGTTTTCTTGGCAGAACAACTTTGTTGTTTAATATAAAAAATTTGATTTGTATTTAAAATCAATTTTTATATTGAAAAGTTTCAATAAAAAATTAGATACTCTAAAAAAAAGATTAAATAATGAATGTTCAAATGTTTTCGCATTAACTACAGAACCACACTAAATACGAAATCAATCACATTAATCATCCAATCACATTAATTACTGAATGCTTCTGAACATAAATTAAATCACTCTTCCTAATTCGTTTATTATTCCGCTTAACATTTAAAAAGAGAAAATTTATTCTCAATTTTATAATTTAAAAAAATACGAAAACACAATTGTGAAACAGTTATTAAATCATGATAACATATATATCAAATGTGAATAATGATGAAAGAATTAGACAGTTTTCAATAAAATATTGGATGTTCAACGCCAAACTCTTATGCAGTTTAATATAAACTACACTAAATTTTTATAAATCAAGAGAATTGAAAAATCGTTAAATTTATTGTTTAAATTACTGTAATGTGATCAAAGTTGTATATATGGAAAAGTTTTATTTCAAACTACGTGCACACGTTGCACAAATATCACGAATTAAAAGGCATAGATGATAGAATGAAAAGATTTCTTCTACCAAAAATGAATGAAGTAAAAAGTTATTCGATGAGTGTACATCAATTCCATGACAGAAGTAAATAAAATCATGCTTAAATTTTATTTGAAATAATTGAAATCCTCTAAGAAAGTTGAATACATGATATGAATGAACATTACAAACATGAATGAACATTACATGTTTGTAATGTTCATTCATGACATATGAATGAACATTACAAACATGCCCTTTACACGTTACGCTTCATCATCATCCTGCAGTATATGAGGCCGCTAAAATCACCATAAAAAAAATTAGTTGAGCCAAACGGACCGTTCACGTTTTGAACTTCACACCGATTGAACCAATTTCCTGATGACTTTAAAGAAGAACAACTACCGCCAAAATACTGATCGTTATCCTGATCAGGAGTTGAAAAGTTCATACCGTTGTGATAGTTTAAAACATTTTGCTTATCTCCACAGTATCCAGAAACGTCGATGGAAAACTTTTCATTTTCTGAGTTTATCTAGGTTTGTTTGTTTATTCATCTTGACATGATGATATTTTTTTAAAAAGTATTTGACAATGGTTACGAGTTATTGAAAATTTTAAAATAAGCAAAAACAATTATATATTTTTTAAATCAAAAAAAATGTAGAAGATGGAATGCTTCTTTCAAATTGTTATTTGAAATTTATAGGCTTGCAAAAAAAACAAACCCTAAAATGGTCATATTCATCAGAGTACCATTTACCACTGAAGAGAACTTCAAACCTCAACCTGTAATCAGCCGAGGTCGTTAATTGGTGCATCTTCTCCAAACCCAACCAGAAGTTTTTATAATAAATGCCGAAACCTGACTATGAATGGTAATAAACAAAAAAATTTAACAACTATTGAAAAAATATATTACACATAATACCTTGTACTCTATCCATTTTTGATTGAAACTCTGCGAGCCATCAATCCTCTGCTGAATGACAATCCATCCATTGACAGACGTGACAGGAGTTGAGTTGGCAAACGTTGGAATGTCCAACAAGATTGTTTCATTGGCAGCGCTGTAGGCTGATAGAACTACAATCATTACGCATTAGCGATAGTTATTCGGATGAGAATAAATGTTGGCTATACTTATTTTATCATTTTACTGAATGTATTTACCATGATTTTATTCATTATTTTTGTTATAAAAGTATTGTAACAATAACCTTGAGGATCGAGACAGATGGACAACTGCCTGTTAGCAGTGAGACACATGTAGAGAGCACAAGGATTTTTGATGCCAGGTAGTGAGTTGGAACAAGAGTAGAACAATCCACCGTTGAAGGTGAATGGGAAGTTGCAGGATTTGCTCAGGGTCAGCGAGAAATTTGTTTGTGGCAAAACGTCTTGTTAGTATGTCAGTTAATAAAAAAATAATTTTACAAAATTTTGGCACAGATTTATTATCTTGAAATTGTTGTGAAAAACTAAAAAAATATTTTTAATAATTTTTATTCATCGTTATTCTTTTTTATTATCAATGAAAATAAACATCAATTTAGAAGATATTTTACTTAGAGATGGTGAACAATTTAAACGCGTCCACATTTTGTTGCTGTTGTTTATGTTGAGCTTTCTATACAACAATAGAATGAATCAACTCACACATGCTGCTTGAGCCTAACAAATCAACTTTGAGTATTTAAAATTCAATAACTTGCAGCACTGAACCAATTGATGAAATAATTGTGCACAATGCTTCCTTTTGTGTGCGTGTGTATGTGTTTGCGTGTAAGTGCAAGTCGTATTCTGTAGAAAGTGTGTGTGTGTATGTGTGTGTGTATGTGTGCAGGTGTTTGTGTGTATACTGAGTGCTTGTTTGATCTCCATAAAGCATTTCGCGTAAAATTCTATATTGATGTTATGATGCGTAGCAACTCAACCATGCGCATGGTGAAACTAAAATTCAAATTTTTAAACCTCAGCGAAAATTATAATGTATCACTTATTGCTGATACCAACCGCCCACTATTACCAAGTTTAAAACTCGTTTTTGATATTTTTAATAGCGGATTTCGAAAGAAATACAAACAAGTTTATTGGTGGATTAATGAAAAGAGTTATTCACTAACATGCTGCCCGCTTGATCGCAATATCCTGAAATGAAAAATTAATCGGATAAAATTTTCTATTAAAAAATATCGTTACATAAATTGAAACAAAATTCTTCAAACAAAATACATCAAACTCACCCAGTAAGCGATGAAATTAGTCGTATTCTTACCCTTGGTGCAATTAATTTTGCCAGTGAATTGAAACAGTTGGCAATGTATGGCTGGAGCATAAATGGATGAATAATTGAATGCGTCGCAAGTTGGAGAAGCATAATGAGAACATTTGGTAGAACATTCCAGTAAGGATCGTATGTTGGTTAGTACGGTGATTGGTTCGGAAGCAAAACACATGGGATTGTTTGGCTCTTCTATCATTCCATACTTCTTTTCAACTGCTGATGAGTTGACTGATGATGACAGTAAAAAGATTGCCGGTAAAATTGCAACAAGCCACATATTCAGTTATTTCAGTTAACAATACACACTTTTATAAATTCAACACTTAAAATGTGATAAAATATTCGTGCTCATACAACAGATTCCCAGTTAATTCTTAGATACACTAAATCTGATATTCAGCGTTATTTCTCTTTTCTCAGTTGTCCTAAACAATTGCCGTATCATACCGACAATTGCTCATTATATTTCTCGTTAAAACTGCCAACATTCAAACAATGCGTTTGATCCAGTGCTCGTTCCTAATGATAATGAAAACGCGTCTTACACATACACACACACACATACATACATCCAAACACGTGCGCACGCACGCATACTGTATAAGTAAAATATTCACAACGTAGATTATACTGAATTTTGTATTCTTCTTATCTTATTATTTTTCAGTTTATGAATTTAATTCCTAACTATATATTAAGAAAGCGATGCTATTGTTGTAAGGTTGAAAATTCAAATTACTGAACAATAACGAACTGAACTGAGACTCCGTGTTTGTGTGATCAAAGATTCAAAGTCAGAAATTTGTCAACGTAAAATGTACCCCCTAATTGTTACACGCGCTTGCACTGTGTAGTCGCTAGGATTATTATTTTAAATATCATTTCGACGTTTTTATAGCAATTTTCTGTAACGTATTAAACGTTTAAATGTTAATGGCTAATTTTCTTATTATTTAGTTTTTTTATAATGCATATTCATTTAAAATTAATTTTGATTTTTCTGTTTTTTCTAATAGTTTCAAACGAAAATTTTTAAAGAAAACTTTCTTGCACCAAATTACTATATCACGTGATCAGTCAGATATACCTTCCTCGCCAGATTTTTCGTCAATCCTCACTTAACCAGTCGTGTAGGAAGTGAAAACGTAGGCAGACAAATTTACAACCCGTTATACAGATCTAACCAAAGTAAGATATTTTCACTAGTTGTCAAAGTCTTTGGTCTAGAAATGCAACATTGCAACATTACAATGAATCAAATGTTCTGACTAAGCATCTATAGGTAAACGATTGCGTATAATCAATCAATCAATTTTCGTTTAGCGTCCAGAGAGCCAGTTTCTCGAGGTAGGACGTTTGCGATTGCGTATAAAGAGATGGAAAAGAGCGTATATGCTTGTTGACTTTTACCAACCTATGTTTAGGCTTTCCAGAACTCAATGCAAGACTGCATGAATATCAATTTAGAATGAAGCCTTCTATGCTGAAAATCTAAGAAGCTTCATGGAAGTTCGAGTTGGAAAGTGCTGAAAATTATTAAAATAATCAGAATTGATAAAACACAGCAGGGTTTTGATAGAGAAAGTTGAAATTCCTTAAACTATATTTTGAAAAATCTGCATTCTATTCATGACATTCTGAAAATTTTCTAAAATAATTTATTATAAACATTTGTGACTCAAAAAATTGTGGAACATTAACAAAATACAAAAATGATTTTATTCATGTACTCATACAAAAATTTTCCAGTCATTTTATTAAATTAATAACTCCCTTATATTTCAGTTGAATGATATTATGAAAAATATTTATTCTTCTTCCAAGCTATAATTTATAAACTGTAATTAAGTTTATAACAAAAAATTAGCTAAAACTCTTTTCATTTACATAATCAAAGTCATCGTCATCACTGTCTTCACTATTTTCATCATCCAACTCATCAGCCTCTTCGGATATTTCATTTTCAATTAACAGTTGAAAAGCTTCAAATTCTTGAAAAGATAATTTTGCTACATTTTTTATGAAAATTGTGTCAGAAGATTCAAAAATATTTTTAATGAGAGGGTTTGCATCGTCAGAGCCAATGTGTTGGATGAGTTCAGGATCTGGTTTCTTATATAATCCACTTCTTTCCAACATTTTGTGCCTTGTTAATATTTTCCTTATTGGATATTTTAAAAGTTTGCTTCTAGAAAGCAGTCGCATGTTAATTCCCATTTCGTAATAAGCATAATTGATTTTATATTTGGTCACAGGCCAGTCATCAGTTAAAATATTTGGACACCTACTGACTAATAATTTTATATCAGCATTAACAAAATAATCAACAAGTTTTGAGTGATTGCATTTTATCTGTGAAATAGGGACATCTACAATGTCAGGATGGCTGCAAATTATTGATTGACTTTTCTTACCCTCAAACCCCAAAGCACGAACTGTAGCAAGAACTATCTGAAGTGATTCCACGGAATTATCGTCAAACAGTAAATCAGGTTGACTTGTTATGAGCGTTAGAGACTGAGAAGGATTGAATAAAAACTTCTTTAACGTTTTCATTGTTGTTCCCAACTGTCTATTTGAAACTGTCAATAAAATTGGAAACTTTTCAAAAGATTCAATAATGACGTTTCGAGAAAAATTGTAATTTTTTAGAAGGACGTATAACTCTGATTTTTCCAGATCTGGTCCTAGGCATTTATTTTTCAAACTTTCCCCATTAGGGGCATGTTTTGATTGTTGCAGTGACGGCTGTAGAGAGCCGGAGGAACAACTTGCAACACAAGAACTGCTGACGACGCGAGCGAATGTCAGCGTTAAGTATCGGTGGAGGAGTGGCATGGGCATGGCAGACTTCTGAACAAGCCAGGAGGAAGAAACTGGCAAACAACTGCAACCTTTTACTGCACATCTTGCAAACAACAGCCTACCAGTAAAGAGATGCATCGTCACAAAAATTTATGATAAAATGACAGATTATTTGTCAAGAATTTACATCATTTTTTTTATTAAACATTAAAACATTAACGACTGTTTACAAAGACATAGAAATTTATAACGAGTGCCCTTTTAGATACACTGATCCTGCGACGTTGGACATGAACGAAATGCTTTAAAACTGCAAAAAATGCTTTTAAAAAGATGTTGAAACGCTTTTTAATTAAATATTTAACTAAAATTTTCTTATATATTTTTTCGGCATAGGCTTTCCTTAGTTAATAGATAAACTATACCAACTACCAGTCTTTATTGACGCCATCACACATTTATCTTATCCAACACAAGTATCATACATATGTTATCTAATTTAATGATAATGATAATATATCTATAAAAATTTTAATAGTTATTGTCGTATGTGCTATGTATCATATAGTGCCAGATGAGTATTGGTTGCTTCCGAGACGTTGTTTAGGTGCTATAGTTCATTTCCTACATAGAAATTTTATACGCTAAGCTTAAAAAGTCGACATTTGGAGAGTACAAATTTAAAAAATCCAAATTCTCCCAATCATCAGTCAAACATGCTATCGTTTATATATTAAAACACTTAAAGACTATAACCACATAGTTAATAACCAGGAAACAATATAACTAACATCTTCCGAACGTGAGTAACGCAAGTTATCAATAAAAAGAACCATGGCATGGTTGTTCATTTCATTGTTCCAGAACAAAACGTATTTAAATAAACTGAAATCAAGATGTCATTCAACATATCATAAGGAATTAATTAACGCTAACTAATAATAGTCGTCGTATTCTATTCACTTGAAACCTTGTTGTCAAAATTGGATTTCTTGCTAAGAATAAAAAAGTAAAAACATTAACGTAAGGTCTGCATCATATGCATTGTCAAATAGTAACAATTTAGAACCAATAAATGCAAAAATTGAATCAATTCAAACAGAAATCAAAGCAGAAATTTTCTTTTTAACTATTGTTTTTTTTTACACATTTTGTCACATCACGGACAAATCATCGAAATCGGCGATACCGAAGTTCGTCGTGCCATAACCTACGAAACCATTTTTTGGAATGGTGCCAGGAAGGCTCACTGTGATTAACAACTTGTTATCTATGTAGAGAGAGGATACGGAATTCTGTGGTGTATAATTATAATATACATTTACATTACCCTTGACTAAAGACGAATCAGAGAAGAATTATTTAAAACTAAATGCGAATGTTGTAAAGAAAGAATTTGTAAACAAGAAAGAACCTTTGTGTCAATTTTCAAAGTGTACCATGTATCAAATTTCAATGGATCCTTCAGGACGCCTGTGGTTATCTTGCATGTACGATCTGAATTGATTTTCTTTTTATATTTTATGTCGCAAGCAGCATTACTATTTTCCTAAACCACAGTCTAACAATCAGAGATACTCTTTATGATATACCTCGATGAAGCTTCGATATTAAAACGTATGCATGTTTTAGGTAAGATATGACAATGTCACATATTATACATGAACCCAAAAACTTAGGTCATCATTTAACGTAAATATAAAATAGATTGCGAGATTTGAAATAGATCGCCACGAATACAAGTTAGCTTAGAACTGACTTAGAAGAATCTACAAAACCTGCAGTAAGAGAAACAATAGAAGAAATCTATCCAAAAACATTTGGCTAATAACGAACCAAGTCTGCAGTAAACTGCGTAAGAACTATCAGCAGGAAATATGGTGAAGAAAACTCCTTTCGCTGTCAGAGCTTCACAACCACCCCGATCTATCCTGGAGCCCACAAATGCACCTGTCGTTCCATTGCTACGTGGTATCAACATTTTCACGCTAACTGCCACATCTCGCCTTAGTGACAAAAATGTAGAACAATCGATTAACATTATTAACCTGCACCGATTCGGATATGAAAATTGAAAAGAAAATTATTGTCTTGAATGAGTTCGCCGCT